>NW_027413208.1:0-88029 GCF_048544455.1 Silene latifolia | reverse complement strand
GGTCCGGAATAAAATTCTCCAGAAATCACATAGAAAGTACCTCGGGTGAGATAAAGCGGTCCGCAAAGTTTGAGCACCAACGAAAGACATTTGGGGGTGCCGGTGTACCTGAACCAGCGTTAGCAGAAACTCGGATTATCGTGAAAAATGTGTTAAAACTCGTTATTTGAGGCTGAAATCAAAAAGGTTGATTCCTAAAATAAGCTCGGACGTGTGATTGAAAAAGCGAGGAGAAAAGAAACGGGTTCGATCGACCTTAGAGCAGTGAAATTGAAGTGTATAATACAGGTTTTCGGAGTTAAGGTCCCGGAATAAAATTCTCCGAAATCACATAGAAAGTTGCTAAAGAGTGTCGATAAGCGGCCACACAAAGTTTGAGCACCAACGGAAGAAATTTGGGGGTGCTTGGTGTGCCTAAAACATGTATTGGCCGAAACTCGGATTATCGTGAAAAATGTGTTAAAGCTCGTTATTTGAGGCTTTGAAATCGAGCGGGTTGATTTACGAAATAAGCTCGGACGCGTGATTGAATAACGAGGAGAAAAAGAAACGAGGTTCGGACGACCTTCGAGCAATTTGAAATTGAAAGGTATAATACATGGTTTTGGGATTCCGGGTCCGGAATAAAATTCTCCGGAAATCACATAGAAAGTTCCTCGGGTCAGATAAAGCGGCCACGCAAAGTTTGAGCACTAACGGAAGACATTTGGGGGTGTCGGTGTGCCACAAACCGAAAGATTAAGCAGAAACTCGAATTATCGTGAAAAATGTGTTAAAGCTCGTTATTTGAAATTTGAAATCGAAACGGTTGATTCACGAAATGAGCTCGGACGCGTGATTGAAAAACAGAGAGAAAAAAACGGGTTAAATCGACCTTCCGAGCGGCTGAAATTGAAGTGTAAAATACACGGTTTTGGGATTAAAGGTCCGGAATAAAATTCTTCGGAAATCACATAGAAAGTACCTCGGGTCAGATAAAGCGGCCACAAAAAGTTTGAGCACCAACGGAAGACATTTGGGGGTGCCGGTGTGCCACAAACCAGTATTCGCCGAAACTCGTTTTATCGTGAAAAATGTGTTAAAGCTCGTTATTTGAGGCTGAAATTGAACAGGTTGATTCCTGAAATGAGCTCGGACGCGTGATTGAAAAACAGGGAGAAAAACAAACGAGGCTCAGTCGACCTTAGAACGGTGAAATTGAAGTGTATAATACACGGTTTTTAGGATTAAGTGGTCCGGAATAAAATTCTCTGGAAATCACATAGAAAGTTCTCGGGTCGATAAAGCGGCCACACAAAGTTTGAGCACCAACGGAAGACATTTGGGGGTCTTGGGTGTGCCACAAACCGATGCAAAACTCGGATTATCGTGAAAAATGTGTTAAACCTCGTTATTTGAGGCTGAAATCGAACGAGGTTGATTTACGAAATGAGCTCGGACGCGTGATTGAAAAATAGGGAGAAAAACAAAAGCAGACTCCGATACGACCTTCCGAACAGGCCGAAATTGAAGGGTATAATACACGGTTTTTTCGGGATTAAGTCCGGAATAAAATTCTCCGGAAATCACATAGAAAGTTCCTCGGGTCAGATAAAGCGGCCACACAAATTTTGACCACCAACGGAAGACATTTGGGAGTGCGGTGTGCCTGAAACCAAGATTCGCAAAACTCGGATTATCGTGAAAAATGTGTTAAACCTCGTTATTTGAGGTGAAATCGAACGGTTGATTTACGAAATGAGCTCGGACGCGTGATTGAATAACGGGGAGAAAAAAACGAGGTTCGTCGACCTTCCGAGCAATTTGAAATTGAAGTATATAATACACGGTTTTTCGGATTAGTGGTCCCGGAATAAAATTCTCCGGAAATCACATAGAAAGTTTCTCGGGTCAGATAAAGCGGCCACGCAAAGTTTGAGCACTAACGGAAGATATTTGGGGGTGTCGGTGTCCACAAACCGTTCGCGAAACTCGGATTATCGTGAAAAATGTGTTAAAGCTCGTTATTTGAGGTGAAATCGAACGAGGTTGATTCAAAATCGAACGGTTGATTTCTGAAATGAGCTCGGACGCGTGATTGAAAAACGAGGAGAAAAAGAAACAGGTTCGATGTGCGACCTTAAGCAGTTTGAAATTGAAGTGTATAATACACGGTTTTTCGGGATTCCGGGGTCCCGGAATAAAATTCTCTGAAATCACATAGAAAGTACCTCGGGTCGAGATAAAGCGGTCACGCAAAGTTTGAGCACCAACGGAAGACATTTGGGGAGTGCTTAGGTGTGCCTAAAACCGGATTCGCCGAAACTTCGGATTATCGTGAAAAATGTGTGAAAGCTCGTTATTTGAGGCTGAAATTGAAATTGAGCAGTTGATTCACGAAATGAGCTCGGACGCGTGATTGAAAAACAGGAGAAAAACAAACAGGCTCCGTACGACCTTCCGAACGGGTGAAAATTGAAGTGTATAATACACGGTTTTGGGATTAAGTAGTCCCTAAATAAAATTCTCTGGAAATCACATAGAAAGTTCCTCGGGTCTGATAAAGCGGCCACGCAAAGTTTGAGCACTAACGGAAGACATTTGGGGGTGTCGGTGTGCCACAAACCAAAGATTCGCGAAACTCGAATTAACGTGAAAAATGTGTTAAAGCTCGTTATTTGAGGTTGAAATCGAACGAGTTGATTCCTGAAATGAGCTCGGACGCGTGATTGAAAAACGGGAGAAAAAAAAACGAGGTTCCGATCGACCTTCCGAACGGCTGAAATTGAAGTGTATAATACACGGTTTTGGATTCGGGTCCCTAATAAAATTCTCCGGAAATCACATAGAAAGTACCTCGGGTCAGATAAAGCGGCCACACAAAGTTTGAGCACCAACGGAAGACATTTGGGGTGCGGTGTACCTAAACCAAAAGTTCGCGAAACTCGTTTTATCGTGAAAAATGTGTCCGAAATTGAACAGGTTGATTCACGAAATGAGCTCGGACGCGTGATTGAAAAACGAGGAGCAAAACAAACAGAGGCTCGAACGACCTTCCGAACGGCTGAAATTGAAGTGTATAATACACGGTTTTCGGGATTCGGGGTTCGAATAAAATTCTCCTGGAAATCATATAGAAAGTTGCTCGTGTCGATAAAGCGGCCACACAAAGTTTGAGCACCAACGGAAGACATTTGGGGTGCTTAGGTGTGCCTGAACCAAAGCATTCCCGAAACTCGGATTATCGTGAAAAATGTGTGAAAGCTCGTTATTTGAGGCTGAAATTGAACAGGTTGATTCCTGAAATGACCTCGGATGCGTGATTGAAAAACAGGGAGAAAAACAAACAAGCTCCGGTACGACCTTCCGAACGGCTGAAATTGAAGTGTATAATACACGGTTTTTCGGGATTCCGTAGTCTCGGAATAAAATTCTCCGGAAATCACATAGAAAGTTCCTCGGGTCAGATAAAGCGGTCACGCAAAGTTTGAGCACCAACGGAAGACATTTGGGGGGTCTGCCGTGTGCCTGAAAACCAAAGATTCGCAAAACTCGGATTATCGTGAAAAATGTGTGAAAGCTCGTTATTTGAGGCTGAAATTGAACAGGTTGATTCCTGAAATGAGCTCGGACGCGTGATTGAAAAACAGGGAGAAAAACAAACAGGCTCCGGTACGACCTTCCGAACGGCTGAAATTGAAGTGTATAATACACGGTTTTTCGGGATTCCGTAGTCCCGGAATAAAATTCTCTGGAAATCACATAGAAAGTTCCTCGGGTCAGATAAAGCGGCCACGCAAAGTTTGAGCACTAACGGAAGACATTTTGGGGTGTCGGTGTGCCACAAACCAGCATTCGCCGAAACTCGAATTAACGTGAAAAATGTGTTAAAGCTCGTTATTTGAGGCTGAAATCGAACAAAGTTGATTCACGAAATGAGCTCGGACGCGTGATTGAAAAACAGGAGAAAAAAAACAGTTCCGGACGACCTTCCGAACGGCTGAAATTGAAGTGTATAATACACGGTTTTTCGTGATTCCGGGTCCGGAATAAAATTCTCCGGAAATCACATAGAAAGTTCCTCGGGTCGGATAAAGCGGCCACACAAAGTTTGAGCACCAACGGAAGACATTTGGGGGTGCTTAGGTGTGCCTGAAACCAAGATTCGCGAAACTCGTTTTATCGTGAAAAATGTGTCTAAATTGAACAAAGGTTGATTCACGAAATGAGCTCGGACGCGTGATTGAAAAAAAAGGAGCAAAACAAACAGAGGCTCGATGCGACCTTCGAACTACCGAAATTGAAGTGTATAATACACGGTTTTTCGGTTCTGGGTTCCTAATAAAATTCTCCGGAAATCATATAGAAAGTTGCTCGGAGTCGATAAAGCGGCCACACAAAGTTTGAGCACCAACGGAAGACATTTGGGGTGCTTGGTGTGCCCTGAAACCAAGATTCCCAAAACTCGGATTATCGTGAAAAATGTGTGAAAGCTTCGTTATTTGAGGCTTTGAAATTGAACAGGTTGATTCCCGAAATGACCTCGGATGCGTGATTGAAAAACGGAGAAAAACAAACAAGCTCCGATTTACCTTCCGAACGGCTGAAATTGAAGTGTATAATACACGGTTTTTCGGATTAAAGTAGTCCCTAAATAAAATTCTCCGGAAATCACTTAGAAAGTTCCTCGGGTCAGATAAAGCGGTCACGCAAAGTTTGAGCACCAACGGAGACATTTGGGGGTGCCGGTGTGCCACAAACCAAAGATTCAAAACTCGGATTATCGTGAAAAATGTGTGAAAGCTCGTTATTTGAGGCTGAAATTGAACAGGTTGATTCTGAAATGAGCTCGGACGCGTGATTGAAAAACGGGAGAAAAACAAACGAGGCTCGTCGACCTTCCGAACGGTAAAATTGAAGTGTATAATACACGGTTTTTCGGGATTCCGGGGTCCCGGAATAAAATTCTCCGAAATCACATAGAAAGTTCCTCGGGTCAGATAAAGCGGTCACGCAAAGTTTGAGCACCAACGGAAGACATTTGGGGGTGCGGTGTGCCCTGAAACCAGATTCGCCGAAACTCGGATTATCGTGAAAAATGTGTGAAAGCTCGTTATTTGAGTTTGAAATTGAACGGCTTGATTCCTGAAATGAGCTCGGACGCGTGATTGAAAAACAGAGAAAAAACAAACAGGCTCGCACGACCTTCCGAACGGCTGAAATTGAAGTGTATAATACACGGTTTTTCGGGATTCCGTAGTCCCGGAATAAAATTTTCCGGAAATCACATAGAAAGTTCCTCGGGTCAGATAAAGCGGCCACGCAAAGTTTGAGCACTAACGGAAGACATTTGGGGGTGTCGGTGTGCCCAAACCAAAGATTCGCCGAAACTCGAATTATCGTGAAAAATGTGTTAAAGCTCGTTATTTGATTCCTGAAATCGAACAAAGTTGATTCCTGAAATGAGCTCGGACGCGTGATTGAAAAACGGGAGAAAAAAACAGTTCCTATCGACCTTCCGAACGGCTGAAATTGAAGTGTATAATACACGGTTTTTCGGGATTCCGGGGTCCCGAATAAAATTCTCCGGAAATCACATAGAAAGTACCTCGGTCGATAAAGCACCACACAAAGTTTGAGCACCAACGGAAGACATTTGGGGTGTGGGTGTGCCACAAACCGATTCGCGAAACTCGTTTTATCGTGAAAAATGTGTTAAACCTCGTTATTTGAGGCTGAAATCGAACAGGTTGATTCCTGAAATGAGCTCGGACGCGTGATTGAAAAACAGGGAGAAAAACAAACAGGCTCCGGTATGACCTTCCGAACGGCTGAAATTGAAGGGTATAATACACGGTTTTTCGGGATTCCGGGGTCCCGGAATAAAATTCTATGGAAATCACATAGAAAGTTCCTCGGGTCAGATAAAGCGGCCACACAAAGTTTGACCACCAACGGAAGACATTTGGGAGTGCCGGTGTGCCACAAACCAGTATTCGCCGAAACTCGGATTATCGTGAAAAATGTGTTAAACCTCGTTATTTGAGGCTGAAATCGAACAGGTTGATTTCTGAAATGAGCTCGACGCGTGATTGAATAACGGGAGAAAAAGAAACGAGTTCCTCGACCTTCCGAATAGCCGAAATTGAAGTATATAATACACGGTTTTTTCGGGATTCCGTCGTCCGAATAAAATTCTCCGAAATCACATAGAAAGTTTCTCGGGTCAGATAAAGCGGCCACGCAAAGTTTGAGCACTAACGGAAGATATTTGGGGGTGTCGGTGTCCACAAACCAAAGATTCGCCAAATTTGGATTATCGTGAAAAATGTGTTAAAGCTCGTTATTTGAGGTTGAAATCGAACAGGGTTGATTTAAATCGAATGAGTTGATTTCTGAAATGAGCTCGGACGCGTGATTGAAAAACGGGAGAAAAAGAAACAGATTCCGTTTACCTTCCGAACGGCAGTGAAATTGAAGTGTATAATACACGGTTTTTCGGGATTCCGGGGTCCCGAACAAAATTCTCTGGAAATCACATAGAAAGTACCTCGGGTCGATATAAGCGGTCACGCAAAGTTTGAGCACCAACGGAAGACATTTGGGGGTGCGGTGTGCCACAAACCAAAGATTCCCCAAACTCGGATTATCGTGAAAAATGTGTGAAAGCTCGTTATTTGAGGCTGAAATTGAACAGGTTGATTCTGAAATGAGCTCGGACGCGTGATTGAAAAACAGAGAGAAAAACAAACGAGCTCGATGCGACCTTCCGAACGGTTTGAAATTGAAGTGTATAATACACGGTTTTAGGGATTCCGGTTCCTAATAAAATTCTCGGAAATCATATAGAAAGTTGCTCGGGGTCGAGATAAAGCGGCCACGCAAAGTTTGAGCACCAACGGAAGACATTTGGGGGTGCTTGGTGTGCCCTGAAACCAAAGATTCCCCGAAACTCGGATTATCGTGAAAAATGTGTGAAAGCTCGTTATTTGAGGCTGAAATTGAACAAAGTTGATTCTGAAATGACCTCGGATGCGTGATTGAAAACAGGAGAAAAACAAACAAGCTCCTATGACGACCTTCCGAACGGTAAATTGAAGTGTATAATACACGGTTTTTAGGATTCCGTAGTCCCGGAATAAAATTCTCCGGAAATCACATAGAAAGTTACTCGGGTGAGATAAAGCGGTCACGCAAAGTTTGAGCACCAACGGAAGACATTTGGGGGTGCCGGTGTGCCTGAAACCAAAGATTCGCCGAAACTCGGATTATCGTGAAAAATGTGTGAAAGCTCGTTATTTGAGGCTGAAATTGAACAGGTTGATTCTTGAAATGAGCTCGGACGCGTGATTGAAAAAAAAACGAGGAGAAAAACAAACAGCTCCCGTCGACCTTCCGAACGTTTGAAATTGAAGTGTATAATACACGGTTTTTCGGGATTCCGTAGTCCCTAATAAAATTCTCCGGAAATCACATAGAAAGTTCCTCGGGTCAAATAAAGCGGCCACGCAAAGTTTGAGCACTAACGGAATACATTTGGGGGTGTCGGTGTGCCACAAACCAAAGATTCGCGAAACTCGAATTATCGTGAAAAATGTGTTAAAGCTCGTTATTTGAGGTTGAAATCGAACAGGTTGATTCTGAAATGAGCTCGGACGCGTGATTGAAAAACGAGGAGAAAAAAAACGAGGTTCGGTTTACCTTCCGAACGGCTGAAATTGAAGTGTGTAATACACGGTTTTTCGGGATTCCGGGGTCCCGGAATAAAATTCTCCGGAAATCACATAGAAAGTACCTCGGGTCAGATAAAGCGGCCACACAAAGTTTGAGCACCAACGGAAGACATTTGGGGGTGCCGGTGTGCCACAAACCAGTATTCGCCGAAACTCGTTTTATCGTGAAAAATGTGTTAAACCTCGTTATTTGAGGCTGAAATCGAACAGGTTGATTCCTGAAATGAGCTCGGACGCGTGATTGAAAAACAGGGAGAAAAACAAACAGACTCCGGTATGACCTTCCGAACGGCTGAAATTGAAGGGTATAATACACGGTTTTTCGGGATTCCGGGGTCCCGGAATAAAATTCTCTGGAAATCACATAGAAAGTTCCTCGGGTCAGATAAAGCGGCCACACAAAGTTTGACCACCAACGGAAGACATTTGGGAGTGCCGGGTGTGCCTAAAACCAAGATTCGCCGAAACTCGGATTATCGTGAAAAATGTGTTAAACCTCGTTATTTGAGGTCAAATCGAACAGGTTGATTTACTCGAAATGAGCTCGGACGCGTGATTGAATAACGGGAGAAAAAGAAACAGGTTCCGTCGACCTTCCGAATAAATTGAAATTGAAGTATATAATACACGGTTTTTCGGGATTCCGTGGTCCCGGAATAAAATTCTCCGGAAATCACATAGAAAGTTTCTCGGGTCAGATAAAGCGGCCACGCAAAGTTTGAGCACTAACGGAAGATATTTGGGGGTGTCGGTGTCCACAAACCAGCATTCGCCGAAATTTGGATTATCGTGAAAAATGTGTTAAAGCTCGTTATTTGAGGTTGAAATCGAACAGGTTGATTTCTGAAATCGAACAGGTTGATTTCCTGAAATGGGCTCGGACGCGTGATTGAAAAACAGGGAGAAAAAGAAACAGATTCCGGTACGACCTTCCGAACGGCTGAAATTGAAGTGTATAATACACAGTTTTTCGGGATTCCGGGGTCCCGGAATAAAATTCTCTGGAAATCACATAGAAAGTACCTCGGGTCAGATAAAGCGGTCACGCAAAGTTTGAGCACCAACGGAAGACATTTGGGGGTGCCGGTGTGCCACAAACCAGCATTCCCCGAAACTCGGATTATCGTGAAAAATGTGTGAAAGCTCGTTATTTGAGGCTGAAATTGAACAGGTTGATTCCTGAAATGAGCTCGGACGCGTGATTGAAAAACAGAGAGAAAAACAAACAGGCTCCGGTACGACCTTCCGAACGGCTGAAATTGAAGTGTATAATACACGGTTTTTCGGGATTCCGTAGTCCCGGAATAAAATTTTCCGGAAATCACATAGAAAGTTCCTCGGGTCAGATAAAGCGGCCACGCAAAGTTTGAGCACTAACGGAAGACATTTGGGGGTGTCGGTGTGCCACAAACCAGCATTCGCCGAAACTCGAATTATCGTGAAAAATGTGTTAAAGCTCGTTATTTGAGGCTGAAATCGAACAGGTTGATTCCTGAAATGAGCTCGGACGCGTGATTGAAAAACAGGGAGAAAAAAAACGGGTTAAGATCACGACCTTCCGAACGGGTGAAATTGAAGTGTGTAATACACGGTTTTTCGGGATTCCGGTCCGAATAAAATTCTCCGAAATCACATAGAAAGTACCTCGGGTCGATATAAAGCGGCCACCACACAAAGTTTGAGCACCAACGGAAGACATTTGGGGGTGCCGGTGTGCCACAAACCAGTATTCGCCGAAACTCGTTTTATCGTGAAAAATGTGTTAAACCTCGTTATTTGAGGCTGAAATCGAACAGGTTGATTCCTGAAATGAGCTCGGACGCGTGATTGAAAAACAGGGAGAAAAACAAACAGACTCCGGTATGACCTTCCGAACGGCTGAAATTGAAGGGTATAATACACGGTTTTTCGGGATTCCGGGGTCCCGGAATAAAATTCTCTGGAAATCACATAGAAAGTTCCTCGGGTCAGATAAAGCGGCCACACAAAGTTTGACCACCAACGGAAGACATTTGGGAGTGCCGGTGTGCCACAAACCAGTATTCGCCGAAACTCGGATTATCGTGAAAAATGTGTTAAACCTCGTTATTTGAGGCTGAAATCGAACAGGTTGATTTCTGAAATGAGCTCGGACGCGTGATTGAATAACAGGGAGAAAAAGAAACAGTTCCGTGACGACCTTCCGAATAGCTGAAATTGAAGTATATAATACACGGTTTTTCGGGATTAGTGGTCCCTAATAAAATTCTCCGGAAATCACATAGAAAGTTTCTCGGGTCAGATAAAGCGGCCACGCAAAGTTTGAGCACTAACGGAAGATATTTGGGGGTGTCGGTGTCCACAAACCAGCATTCGCCGAAATTTGGATTATCGTGAAAAATGTGTTAAAGCTCGTTATTTGAGGTTGAAATCGAACAGGTTGATTTCTGAAATCGAACAGGTTGATTTCCTGAAATGGGCTCGGACGCGTGATTGAAAAACGAGGAGAAAAAGAAACAGATTCCGGTTTACCTTCCGAACAACCGAAATTGAAGTGTATAATACACATTTTTCGGATTCCGGGTCCCGAATAAAATTCTCTAGAAATCACATAGAAAGTTCCTCGGGTCAGATAAAGCGATCACGCAAAGTTTGAGCACCAACGGAAGACATTTGGGGTGCTTGGTGTGCCCAAACCAAAGATTCCCCGAAACTCGGATTATCGTGAAAAATGTGTGAAAGCTCGTTATTTGAGGCTGAAATTGAACAGGTTGATTCCTGAAATGAGCTCGGACGCGTGATTGAAAAACAGAGAGAAAAACAAACAGT
Organism: Silene latifolia; assembly: GCF_048544455.1. Taxonomy (NCBI): domain Eukaryota; kingdom Viridiplantae; phylum Streptophyta; class Magnoliopsida; order Caryophyllales; family Caryophyllaceae; genus Silene; species Silene latifolia. The sequence goes on along the minus strand of NW_027413208.1, from coordinate 77,509 downwards.
TCTCGATGCGACCTTCCGAACGGTCAAAATTGAAGTGTATAATACACGGTTTTTCGATTCCGTAGTCCCGAATAAAATTTTCCGAAATCACATAGAAAGTTCCTCGGGTCGATATAAGCGGCCACGCAAAGTTTGAGCACTAACGGAAGACATTTGGGGGTGTCGGTGTGCCACAAACCAAAGATTCACCGAAACTCGGATTATCGTGAAAAATGTGTTAAAGCTCGTTATTTGAGGTCAAAATCGAATGGTTGATTCTGAAATGAGCTCGGACGCGTGATTGAAAAACAGGAGAAAAAAAACAGTTCCGTGCGACCTTCCGAACGGCCGAAATTGAAGTGTATAATACACGGTTTTTCGGGATTCCGGGTCCCTGAATAAAATTCTCCGGAAATCACATAGAAAGTACCTCGGTCGATATAAGCGGCCACACAAAGTTTGAGCACCAACGGAAGACATTTGGGGTGCTTGGGTGTGCCTGACAAACCAAAGATTCGCCGAAACTCGTTTTATCGTGAAAAATGTGTTAAACCTCGTTATTTGAGGCTGAAATCGAACAGGTTGATTCCTGAAATGAGCTCGGACGCGTGATTGAAAAACAGGGAGAAAAACAAACAGACTCCGGTATGACCTTCCGAACGGCTGAAATTGAAGGGTATAATACACGGTTTTTCGGGATTCCGGTCCCTAATAAAATTCTCTGGAAATCACATAGAAAGTTCCTCGGGTCAGATAAAGCGGCCACACAAAGTTTGACCACCAACGGAAGACATTTGGGAGTGCCGGTGTGCCACAAACCAGTATTCGCCGAAACTCGGATTATCGTGAAAAATGTGTTAAACCTCGTTATTTGAGGCTGAAATCGAACAGGTTGATTTCTGAAATGAGCTCGGACGCGTGATTGAATAACAGGGAGAAAAAGAAACAGGTTCCGGTACGACCTTCCGAATAGCTGAAATTGAAGTATATAATACACGGTTTTTCGGGATTCCGTGGTCCCGGAATAAAATTCTCCGGAAATCACATAGAAAGTTTCTCGGGTCAGATAAAGCGGCCACGCAAAGTTTGAGCACTAACGGAAGATATTTGGGGGTGTCGGTGTCCACAAACCAGCATTCGCCGAAATTTGGATTATCGTGAAAAATGTGTTAAAGCTCGTTATTTGAGGTTGAAATCGAACAGGTTGATTTCTGAAATCGAACAGGTTGATTTCCTGAAATGGGCTCGGACGCGTGATTGAAAAACAGGGAGAAAAAGAAACAGATTCCGTTTACCTTCCGAACGGCAATGAAATTGAAGTGTATAATACACGGTTTTTGGATTCGGGGTCCCGAAATAAAATTCTCTGAAATCACATAGAAAGTTCCTCGGGTCAGATAAAGCGGTCACGCAAAGTTTGAGCACCAACGGAAGACATTTGGGGTGCCGGTGTGCCTAAACCAAAGATTCCCCGAAACTCGGATTATCGTGAAAAATGTGTGAAAGCTCGTTATTTGAGGCTGAAATTGAACAGGTTGATTCCTGAAATGAGCTCGGACGCGTGATTGAAAAACAGGGAGAAAAACAAACAAGCTCCGGTACGACCTTCCGAACGGCTGAAATTGAAGTGTATAATACACGGTTTTTCGGGATTCCGTAGTCCCGGAATAAAATTCTCCGGAAATCACATAGAAAGTTCCTCGGGTCAGATAAAGCGGTCACGCAAAGTTTGAGCACCAACGGAAGACATTTGGGGGTGCCGGTGTGCCACAAACCAGCATTCGCCGAAACTCGGATTATCGTGAAAAATGTGTGAAAGCTCGTTATTTGAGGCTGAAATTGAACAGGTTGATTCTTGAAATGAGCTCGGACGCGTGATTGAAAAACAGGGAGAAAAACAAACAGGCTCCGGTTTACCTTCCGAACGGGGCTGAATTGAAGTGTATAATACACGGTTTTTCGGATTCCGTAGTCCCTAATAAAATTCTCCGGAAATCACATAGAAAGTTCCTCGGGTCAGATAAAGCGGCCACGCAAAGTTTGAGCACTAACGGAATACATTTGGGGGTGTCGGTGTGCCACAAACCAGCATTCGCCGAAACTCAAATTATCGTGAAAAATGTGTTAAAGCTCGTTATTTGAGGCTGAAATCGAACAGGTTGATTCCTGAAATGAGCTCGGACGCGTGATTGAAAAACAGGAGAAAAAAAGGTTCCTGCGACCTTCCGAACGGCTGAAATTGAAGTGTATAATACACGGTTTTTCGGGATTCCGGGGTCCCGGAATAAAATTCTCCGGAAATCACATAGAAAGTACCTCGGGTCAGATAAAGCGGCCACACAAAGTTTGAGCACCAACGGAAGACATTTGGGGGTGCTTGGTGTGCCTGAAACCAAGATTCGCCGAAACTCGTTTTATCGTGAAAATGTGTTAAAGCTCGTTATTTGAGGCTGAAATCGAACAGGTTGATTCTGAAATGAGCTCGGACGCGTGATTGAAAAACAGAGAAAAACAAACGAGGCTCGATTTACGACCTTCCGAACGGTTGAAATTGAAGTGTATAATACACGGTTTTTCGGGATTCCGGGGTCCCAGAATAAAATTCTCTGGAAATCACATAGAAAGTTTCTCGGGTCAGATAAAGCGGCCACACAAAGTTTGAACACCAACGGAAGACATTTGGGGGTGCTTGGTGTGCCAAACCAAGATTCGCGAAACTCGGATTATCGTGAAAAATGTGTTAAACCTCGTTATTTGAGGTGAAATCGAACAGTTGATTCTGAAATGTGCTCGGACGCGTGATTGAAAAACAGGGGAGAAAAACAAACGGTCTCGATCGACCTTCCGAACGGCTGAAATTGAAGGGTATAATACACGGTTTTTCGGGATTCCGGGGTCCCGGAATAAAATTCTCCGGAAATCACATAGAAAGTTCCTCGGGTCAGATAAAGCGGCCACACAAAGTTTGACCACCAACGGAAGACATTTGGGAGTGCCGGTGTGCCACAAACCAAAAGATTCGCCAAACTCGGATTATCGTGTAAAATGTGTTAAACCTCGTTATTTAAGGCTGAAATCGAACAGTTGATTTACGAAATGAGCTCGGACGCGTGATTGAATAACGGGAGAAAAAGAAACAGTTCCGATTTACCTTCCGAATAGCTGAAATTGAAGTATATAATACACGGTTTTTCGGGATTCCGTGGTCCCGGAATAAAATTCTCCGGAAATCACATAGAAAGTTTCTCGGGTCAGATAAAGCGGCCACGCAAAGTTTGAGCACTAACGGAAGATATTTGGGGGTGTCGGTGTCCACAAACCAGCATTCGCCGAAACTCGGATTATCGTGAAAAATGTGTTAAAGCTCGTTATTTGAGGTTGAAATCGAACAGGTTGATTCCTGAAATCGAACAGGTTGATTTCCTGAAATGGGCTCGGACGCGTGATTGAAAAACAGGGAGAAAAAGAAACAGGTTCCGGTACGACCTTCCGAACGGCTGAAATTGAAGTGTATAATACACAGTTTTTCGGGATTCCGGGGTCCCGGAATAAAATTCTCTGGAAATCACATAGAAAGTACCTCGGGTCAGATAAAGCGGTCACGCAAAGTTTGAGCACCAACGGAAGACATTTGGGGGTGCCGGTGTGCCCTGAAAACCAAAGATTCCCGAAACTCGGATTATCGTGAAAAATGTGTTAAAGCTCGTTATTTGAGGTCAAATTGAACAAAGGTTGATTCTGAAATGAGCTCGGACGCGTGATTGAAAAACAGGGAGAAAAACAAACAAGCTCCGATTTACCTTCCGAACGGTGAAATTGAAGTGTATAATACACGGTTTTTCGGGATTCCGTAGTCCCTAATAAAATTCTCCGAAAATCACATAGAAAGTTCCTCGGGTCGATAAAGCGGCCACGCAAAGTTTGAGCACCAACGGAAGACATTTGGGGTGCTGGTGTGCCTGAAACCAAAGATTCGCCAAACTCGAATTATCGTGAAAAATGTGTGAAAGCTCGTTATTTGAGGCTGAAATTGAACAGGTTGATTCCTGAAATGAGCTCGGACGCGTGATTGAAAAACAGGGAGAAAAACAAACAGGCTCCGGTACGACCTTCCGAACGGCTGAAATTGAAGTGTATAATACACGGTTTTTCGGGATTCCGTAGTCCCGGAATAAAATTCTCCGGAAATCACATAGAAAGTTCCTCGGGTCAGATAAAGCGGCCACGCAAAGTTTGAGCACTAACGGAATACATTTGGGGGTGTCGGTGTGCCACAAACCAGCATTCGCCGAAACTCGAATTATCGTGAAAAATGTGTTAAAGCTCGTTATTTGAGGCTGAAATCGAACAGGTTGATTCCTGAAATGAGCTCGGACGCGTGATTGAAAAACAGGGAGAAAAAAAACAGGTTCCGGTACGACCTTCCGAACGGCTGAAATTGAAGTGTATAATACACGGTTTTTCGGGATTCCGGGGTCCCGGAATAAAATTCTCCGGAAATCACATAGAAAGTACCTCGGGTCAGATAAAGCGGCCACACAAAGTTTGAGCACCAACGGAAGACATTTGGGGGTGCCGGTGTGCCACAAACCAGTATTCGCCGAAACTCGTATTATCGTGAAAAATGTGTTAAAGCTCGTTATTTGAGGCTGAAATTGAACAGGTTGATTCCTGAAATGAGCTCGGACGCGTGATTGAAAAACAGAGAGAAAAACAAACAGGCTCCGGTACGACCTTCCGAACGGCTGAAATTGAAGTGTATAATACACGGTTTTTCGGGATTCCGTGGTCCCGGAATAAAATTCTCTGGAAATCACATAGAAAGTTTCTCGGGTCAGATAAAGCGGCCACACAAAGTTTGAACACCAACGGAAGACATTTGGGGGTGCCGGTGTGCCACAAACCAGTATTCGCCGAAACTCGGATTATCGTGAAAAATGTGTTAAACCTCGTTATTTGAGGTCAAATCGAACAGTTGATTCTGAAATGTGCTCGGACGCGTGATTGAAAAACAGTGAGAAAAACAAACAGGCTCCGGTACGACCTTCCGAACGGCTGAAATTGAAGGGTATAATACACGGTTTTTCGGGATTCCGGGGTCCCGGAATAAAATTCTCCGGAAATCACATAGAAAGTTCCTCGGGTCAGATAAAGCGGCCACACAAAGTTTGACCACCAACGGAAGACATTTGGGAGTGCCGGTGTGCCACAAACCAGTATTCGCCGAAACTCGGATTATCGTGTAAAATGTGTTAAACCTCGTTATTTGAGGCTGAAATCGAACAGGTTGATTTCTGAAATGAGCTCGGACGCGTGATTGAATAACAGGGAGAAAAAGAAACAGGTTCCGATCGACCTTCCGAATAGTGAAATTGAAGTATATAATACACGGTTTTTCGGATTCCGTGGTCCCTAATAAAATTCTCCTAAATCACATAGAAAGTTTCTCGGGTCGGATAAAGCGGCCACGCAAAGTTTGAGCACTAACGGAAGATATTTGGGGTGTCGGTGTCCACAAACCAAAGATTCGCAAACTCGGATTATCGTGAAAAATGTGTTAAAGCTCGTTATTTGAGGTTGAAATCGAACAGGCTGATTCCCGAAATCGAACAGGTTGATTTCCGAAATGAGCTCGGACGCGTGATTGAAAAACAGGAGAAAAAGAAACAGTTCCGGATTTACCTTCCGAACGGTGAAATTGAAGTGTATAATACACGGTTTTTCGGGATTCCGGGGTCCCGAATAAAATTCTCTGAAATCACATAGAAAGTACCTCGGGTCGAGATAAAGCGGTCACGCAAAGTTTGAGCACCAACGGAAGACATTTGGGGGTGCTTGGTGTGCCTGAAACCGGATTCGCCGAAACTCGGATTATCGTGAAAAATGTGTTAAAGCTCGTTATTTGAGGGTGAAATTGAACAGGTTGATTCCTGAAATGAGCTCGGACGCGTGATTGAAAAACAGAGAGAAAAACAAACAGCTCCCATTTACCTTCCGAACGGTGAAATTGAAGTGTATAATACACGGTTTTTCGGGATTCCGTAGTCCCTAATAAAATTTTCCGGAAATCACATAGAAAGTTCCTCGGGTCTGATAAAGCGGCCACGCAAAGTTTGAGCACTAACGGAAGACATTTGGGGGTGTCGGTGTGCCTGAACCAAAGATTCGCCAAACTCGAATTATCGTGAAAAATGTGTTAAAGCTCGTTATTTGAGGTTGAAATCGAACAGGTTGATTCTGAAATGAGCTCGGACGCGTGATTGAAAAACTGGGAGAAAAAAAACAGGTTCCGGTACGACCTTCCGAACGGCCGAAATTGAAGTGTATAATACACGGTTTTCGGGATTCTCGGAGTCCCTAATAAAATTCTCCGAAATCACATAGAAAGTACCTCGGGTCGAGATAAAGCGGCCACGCAAAGTTTGAGCACCAACGGAAGACATTTGGGGGTGCTTGGGTGTGCCACAAACCAAAAGATTCGCCAAACTCGTTTTATCGTGAAAATGTGTTAAACCTCGTTATTTGAGGTCAAATCGAACGGTTGATTCCTGAAATGAGCTCGGACGCGTGATTGAAAAACAGGGAGAAAAAAAAACGAGGCTCCGGTATGACCTTCCGAACGGCCGAAATTGAAGGGTATAATACACGGTTTTTGATTCCGGTCCCTAATAAAATTCTCTGAAATCACATAGAAAGTTCCTCGGGTCAGATAAAGCGGCCACACAAAGTTTGACCACCAACGGAAGACATTTGGGAGTGCTTGGTGTGCCACAAACCAGGATTCGCCGAAACTCGGATTATCGTGAAAAATGTGTTAAACCTCGTTATTTGAGGCTGAAATCGAACAGTTGATTTCTCAAAATGAGCTCGGACGCGTGATTGAATAACGGGAGAAAAAGAAACAGTTCCTGTTTACCTTCCGAATAGTTTGAAATTGAAGTGTATAATACACGGTTTTTCGGGATTCCGTGGTCCCGGAATAAAATTCTCCGGAAATCACATAGAAAGTTTCTCGGGTCAGATAAAGCGGCCACGCAAAGTTTGAGCACTAACGGAAGATATTTGGGGGTGTCGGTGTCCACAAACCAGCATTCGCCGAAATTTGGATTATCGTGAAAAATGTGTTAAAGCTCGTTATTTGAGGTTGAAATCGAACAGGTTGATTTCAAATCGAACAGTTGATTTCTGAAATGGGCTCGGACGCGTGATTGAAAAACAGAAGAAAAAGAAACAGATTCGGTACGACCTTCCGAACGGCCGAAATTGAAGTGTATAATACACGGTTTTTCGGGATTCCGGTCCCGAATAAAATTCTCTGAAATCACATAGAAAGTACCTCGGGTCGATAAAGCGGTCACGCAAAGTTTGAGCACCAACGGAAGACATTTGGGGGTGCTTGGTGTGCCACAAACCAAAGATTCCCAAACTCGGATTATCGTGAAAAATGTGTGAAAGCTCGTTATTTGAGGCTGAAATTGAACAGGTTGATTCCTGAAATGAGTTCGGACGCGTGATTGAAAAACAGGGAGAAAAACAAACAAGCTCCGGTACGACCTTCCGAACGGCTGAAATTGAAGTGTATAATACACGGTTTTTCGGGATTTCGTAGTCCCGGAATAAAATTCTCCGGAAATCACATAGAAAGTTCCTCGGGTCAGATAGAGCGGTCACGCAAAGTTTGAGCACCAACGGAAGACATTTGGGGGTGCCGGTGTGCCACAAACCAGCATTCGCCGAAACTCGGATTATCGTGAAAAATGTGTGAAAGCTCGTTATTTGAGGCTGAAATTGAACAGGTTGATTCCTGAAATGAGCTCGGACGCGTGATTGAAAAACAGGGAGAAAAACAAACAGGCTCCGGTACGACCTTCCGAACGGCTGAAATTGAAGTGTATAATACACGGTTTTTCGGGATTCCGTAGTCCCGGAATAAAATTCTCCGGAAATCACATAGAAAGTTCCTCGGGTCAGATAAAGCGGCCACGCAAAGTTTGAGCACTAACGGAATACATTTGGGGGTGTCGGTGTGCCACAAACCAGCATTCGCCGAAACTCGAATTATCGTGAAAAATGTGTTAAAGCTCGTTATTTGAGGCTGAAATCGAACAGGTTGATTCCTGAAATGAGCTCGGACGCGTGATTGAAAAACAGAGAGAAAAAAAAACAGGTTCCGCACGACCTTCCGAACGGCTGAAATTGAAGTGTATAATACACGGTTTTTCGGGATTCCGGGGTCCCGGAATAAAATTCTCCGGAAATCACATAGAAAGTACCTCGGGTCAGATAAAGCGGCCACACAAAGTTTGAGCACCAACGGAAAACATTTGGGGGTGCCGGTGTGCCACAAACCAGTATTCGCCGAAACTCGTTTTATCGTGAAAAATGTGTTAAAGCTCGTTATTTGAGGCTGAAATCGAACAGGTTGATTCCTGAAATGAGCTCGGACGCGTGATTGAAAAACAGAGAGAAAAACAAACAAAGCTCCTCAGATGCGACCTTCCGAACGGTTGAAATTGAAGTGTATAATACACGGTTTTTCGGGATTCCGTGGTCCCTAATAAAATTCTCTGAAATCACATAGAAAGTTCCTCGGGTCAGATAAAGCGGCCACACAAAGTTTGAACACCAACGGAAGACATTTGGGGGTGCCGGTGTGCCACAAACCAGTATTCGCCGAAACTCGGATTATCGTGAAAAATGTGTTAAACCTCGTTATTTGAGGCTGAAATCGAACAGGTTGATTCCTGAAATGTGCTCGGACGCGTGATTGAAAAATAGGGAGAAAAACAAACAGGCTCCGGTACGACCTTCCGAACGGCTGAAATTGAAGGGTATAATACACGGTTTTTCGGGATTCCGGGGTCCCGGAATAAAATTCTCCGGAAATCACATAGAAAGTTCCTCGGGTCAGATAAAGCGGCCACACAAAGTTTGACCACCAACGGAAGACATTTGGGAGTGCCGGTGTGCCACAAACCAGTATTCGCCGAAACTCGGATTATCGTGTAAAATGTGTTAAACCTCGTTATTTGAGGCTGAAATCGAACAGGTTGATTTCTGAAATAAGCTCGGACGCGTGATTGAATAACAGGGAGAAAAAGAAACAGGTTCCGGTACGACCTTCCGAATAGCTGAAATTGAAGTATATAATACACGGTTTTTCGGGATTCCGTGGTCCCGGAATAAAATTCTCCGGAAATCACATAGAAAGTTTCTCGGGTCAGATAAAGCGGCCACGCAAAGTTTGAGCACTAACGGAAGATATTTGGGGGTGTCGGTGTCCACAAACCAGCATTCGCCGAAACTCGGATTATCGTGAAAAATGTGTTAAAGCTCGTTATTTGAGGTTGAAATCGAACAGGTTGATTCCTGAAATCGAACAGGTTGATTTCCTGAAATGGGCTCGGACGCGTGATTGAAAAACAGGGAGAAAAAGAAACGGTTCGTCGACCTTCCGAACGACTGAAATTGAAGTGTATAATACATGGTTTTTCGGGATTCCGGTCCCTAAATAAAATTCTTAGGAAATCACATTAGAAAGTACCTCGGGTCGATATAAGCGGCCACACAAAGTTTGAGCACCAACGGAAGACATTTGGGGTGCTTGGTGTGCCTGAAACCAAAGATTCCCGAAACTCGGATTATCGTGAAAAATGTGTGAAAGCTCGTTATTTGAGGCTGAAATTGAACAGGTTGATTCTGAAATGAGCTCGGACGCGTGATTGAAAAACAGGAGAAAAACAAACGGGCTCCCGATCGACCTTCCGAACGGCTGAAATTGAAGTGTATAATACACGGTTTTTCGGGATTCCGTAGTCCCGGAATAAAATTCTCCGGAAATCACATAGAAAGTTCCTCGGGTCAGATAAAGCGGCCACGCAAAGTTTGAGCACTAACGGAAGACATTTGGGGGTGTCGGTGTGCCACAAACCAAAGATTCGCCAAACTCGAATTATCGTGAAAAATGTGTTAAAGCTCGTTATTTGAGGTTGAAATCGAACAGGTTGATTCCTGAAATCGAACAGGTTGATTTCCTGAAATGGGCTCGGACGCGTGATTGAAAAACAGGGAGAAAAAGAAACAGGTTCCGGTACGACCTTCCGAACGGCTGAAATTGAAGTGTATAATACACGGTTTTTCGGGATTCCGGGGTCCCGAAATAAAATTCTCCGAAAATCACATAGAAAGTACCTCGGGTCAGATAAAGCGGCCACACAAAGTTTGAGCACCAACGGAAGACATTTGGGGGTGCGGTGTGCCAAACCAAGATTCGCCAAAACTCGTTTTATCGTGAAAAATGTGTTAAAGCTCGTTATTTGAGGCTGAAATTGAACAGGTTGATTCCTGAAATGAGCTCGGACGCGTGATTGAAAAACAGGGAGAAAAACAAACAGGCTCCGGTACGACCTTCCGAACGGCTGAAATTGAAGTGTATAATACACGGTTTTTCAGGATTCCGTGGTCCCGGAATAAAATTCTCTGGAAATCACATAGAAAGTTCCTCGGGTCAGATAAAGCGGCCACACAAAGTTTGAACACCAACGGAAGACATTTGGGGGTGCCGGTGTGCCACAAACCAGTATTCGCCGAAACTCGGATTATCGTGAAAAATGTGTTAAACCTCGTTATTTGAGGCTGAAATCGAACAGGTTGATTCCTGAAATGTGCTCGGACGCGTGATTGAAAAACAGGAGAAAAAAACAAACGAGGCTCCGTCGACCTTCCGAACAGTTTGAAATTGAAGGGTATAATACGGGGTTTTTCGGGATTCCGGGGTCCCGGAATAAAATTCTCCGGAAATCACATAGAAAGTTCCTCGGGTCAGATAAAGCGGCCACACAAAGTTTGACCACCAACGGAAGACATTTGGGAGTGCTTGGTGTGCCTGAAACCAAAGATTCGCCGAAACTCGGATTATCGTGAAAAATGTGTTAAACCTCGTTATTTGAGGCTGAAATCGAACAGGTTGATTTCGAAATGAGCTCGGACGCGTGATTGAATAACGGGAGAAAAAGAAACAGTTCCTAATCGACCTTCCGAATAGCTGAAATTGAAGTATATAATACACGGTTTTTCGATTAGGTCCCTGAAATAAAATTCTCCGGAAATCACTTAGAAAGTACCTCGGGTCAGATAAAGCGGCCACACAAAGTTTGAGCACCAACGGAAAACATTTGGGGGTGCAGGTGTGCCACAAGCCGGTATTCGCCGAAACTCGGATTATCGTGAAAAATGTGTTAAATCTCGTTATTTGAGGTTGAAATCGAACAGGTTGATTTCTGAAATCGAACAGGTTGATTTCCTGAAATGGGCTCGGACGCGTGATTGAAAAACAGGGAGAAAAAGAAACAGGTTCCGGTACGACCTTCCGAACGGCTGAAATTGAAGTGTATAATACACAGTTTTTCGGGATTCTGGGGTCCCGGAATAAAATTCTCTGGAAATCACATAAAAAGTACCTCGGGTCAGCTAAAGCGGTCACGCAAAGTTTGAGCACCAACGGAAGACATTTGGGGGTGCCGTGTGCCTGAAAACCGATTCGCCAAAACTCGGATTATCGTGAAAAATGTGTTAAACCTCGTTATTTGAGGCTGAAATCGAACAGGTTGATTCCGAAATGAGCTCGGACGCGTGATTGAAAAACAGGGAGAAAAACAAACGAGGCTCCCATTTACCTTCCGAACGGTTGAAATTGAAGTGTATAATACACGGTTTTTCGGGATTCCGTAGTCCCGGAATAAAATTCTCCGGAAATCACATAGAAAGTTCCTCGGGTCAGATAAAGCGGCCACGCAAAGTTTGAGCACTAACGGAAGACATTTGGGGGTGTCGGTGTGCCACAAACCAGCATTCACCGAAACTCGAATTATCGTGAAAAATGTGTTAAAGCTCGTTATTTGAGGTTGAAATCGAACAGGTTGATTCCTGAAATCGAACAGGTTGATTTCCTGAAATGGGCTCGGACGCGTGATTGAAAAACAGGGAGAAAAAGAAACAGGTTCCGGTACGACCTTCCGAACGGCTGAAATTGAAGTGTATAATACACGGTTTTTCGGGATTCCGGGGTCCCGAAATAAAATTCTCCGGAAATCACATAGAAAGTACCTCGGGTCAGATAAAGCGGCCACACAAAGTTTGAGCACCAACGGAAGACATTTGGGGGTGCCGGTGTGCCACAAACCAGCATTCGCCGAAACTCGAATTATCGTGAAAAATGTGTTAAAGCTCGTTATTTGAGGCTGAAATCGAACAGGTTGATTCCTGAAATGAGCTCGGACGCGTGATTGAAAAACAGGGAGAAAAAAAACAGGTTCCGGTACGACCTTCCGAACGGCTGAAATTGAAGTGTATAATACATGGTTTTTCGGGATTCCGGGGTCCCGGAATAAAATTCTCAGGAAATCACATTAGAAAGTACCTCGGGTCAGATAAAGCGGCCACACAAAGTTTGAGCACCAACGGAAGACATTTGGGGGTGCCGGTGTGCCACAAACCAGTATTCGCCGAAACTCGTTTTATCGTGAAAAATGTGTTAAAGCTCGTTATTTGAGGCTGAAATTGAACAGGTTGATTCCTGAAATGAGCTCGGACGCGTGATTGAAAAACAGGGAGAAAAACAAACAGGCTCCGGTACGACCTTCCGAACGGCTGAAATTGAAGTGTATAATACACGGTTTTTCAGGATTCCGTGGTCCCGGAATAAAATTCTCTGGAAATCACATAGAAAGTTCCTCGGGTCAGATAAAGCGGCCACACAAAGTTTGAACACCAACGGAAGACATTTGGGGGTGCCGGTGTGCCACAAACCAGTATTCGCCGAAACTCGGATTATCGTGAAAAATGTGTTAAACCTCGTTATTTGAGGCTGAAATCGAACAGGTTGATTCCTGAAATGTGCTCGGACGCGTGATTGAAAAACAGGGAGAAAAACAAACAGGCTCCGGTACGACCTTCCGAACGGCTGAAATTGAAGGGTATAATACAGGGTTTTTCGGGATTCCGGGGTCCCGGAATAAAATTCTCCGGAAATCACATAGAAAGTTCCTCGGGTCAGATAAAGCGGCCACACAAAGTTTGACCACCAACGGAAGACATTTGGGAGTGCCGGTGTGCCACAAACCAGTATTCGCCGAAACTCGGATTATCGTGAAAAATGTGTTAAACCTCGTTATTTGAGGCTGAAATCGAACAGGTTGATTTCTGAAATGAGCTCGGACGCGTGATTGAATAACAGGGAGAAAAAGAAACAGGTTCCGGTACGACCTTCCGAATAGCTGAAATTGAAGTATATAATACACGGTTTTTCGGGATTCCGGGGTCCCGGAATAAAATTCTCCGGAAATCACTTAGAAAGTACCTCGGGTCAGATAAAGCGGCCACACAAAGTTTGAGCACCAACGGAAAACATTTGGGGGTGCAGGTGTGCCACAAGCCAGTATTCGCCGAAACTCGGATTATCGTGAAAAATGTGTTAAATCTCGTTATTTGAGGCTGAAATCGAACAGGTTGATTCCTGAAATCGAACAGGTTGATTTCCTGAAATGGGCTCGGACGCGTGATTGAAAAACAGGGAGAAAAAGAAACAGGTTCCGGTACGACCTTCCGAACGGCTGAAATTGAAGTGTATAATACACAGTTTTTCGGGATTCTGGGGTCCCGGAATAAAATTCTCCGGAAATCACATAGAAAGTACCTCGGGTCAGCTAAAGCGGTCACGCAAAGTTTGAGCACCAACGGAAGACATTTGGGGGTGCCGGTGTGCCACAAACCAGTATTCGCCGAAACTCGGATTATCGTGAAAAATGTGTTAAACCTCGTTATTTGAGGCTGAAATCGAACAGGTTGATTCCTGAAACGAGCTCGGACGCGTGATTGAAAAACAGGGAGAAAAACAAACAGGCTCCGGTACGACCTTCCGAACGGTACAAATTGAAGAGTATAATACACAGTTTTTTCTGGATTCCGGTCCCGGAATAAAATTCTCCGGAAATCACATAGAAAGTTCCTTGGGTCTGATAAAGCGGCCACACAAAGTTTGAGCACCAACGGAAGACATTTGGGGGTGCCGGTGTGCCACAAACCAGTATTCGCCGAAACTCGGATTATCGTGAAAAATGTGTGAAAGCTCGTTATTTAAGGCTGAAATTAAAAAAGGTTGATTTCTGAAATGAGCTCGGACGCGTGATTGAAAAACAGGGAGAAAAACAAACAGGCTCCGGTACGACCTTCCGAACGGTTGAAATTGAAGTGTATAATACACGGTTTTTCGGGATTCCGTAGTCCCGGAATAAAATTCTCCGGAAATCACATAGAAAGTTCCTCGGGTCAGATAAAGCGGCCACGCAAAGTTTGAGCACTAACGGAAGACATTTGGGGGTGTCGGTGTGCCACAAACCAGCATTCGCCGAAACTCGAATTATCGTGAAAAATGTGTTAAAGCTCGTTATTTGAGGCTGAAATCGAACAGGTTGATTCCTGAAATGAGCTCGGACGCGTGATTGAAAAACAGGGAGAAAAAAAAAAGTTCCGTCGACCTTCCGAATGGTCAAATTGAAGTGTATAATACACGGTTTTTCGGGATTCCGGGGTCCCGAAATAAAATTCTCCGGAAAAAAAATAGAAAGTACCTCGGGTCAGATAAAGCGGCCACACAAAGTTTGAGCACCAACGGAAGACATTTGGGGGTGCCGGTGTGCCACAAACCAGTATTCGCCGAAACTCGAATTATCGTGAAAAATGTGTTAAAGCTCGTTATTTGAGGTTGAAATCGAACAGGTTGATTCCTGAAATCGAACAGGTTGATTTCCTGAAATGGGCTCGGACGCGTGATTGAAAAACAGGAGAAAAGAAACAGGTTCCGATTTACGACCTTCCGAACTACTTTGAAATTGAAGTGTATAATACACGGTTTTTCGGGATTCCGGGGTCCCGAAATAAAATTCTCCGGAAATCACATAGAAAGTACCTCGGGTCAGATAAAGCGGCCACACAAAGTTTGAGCACCAACGGAAGACATTTGGGGGTGCCGGTGTGCCTGAAACCAAAGATTCGCCGAAACTCGAATTATCGTGAAAAATGTGTTAAAGCTCGTTATTTGAGGCTGAAATCGAACAGGTTGATTCCTGAAATGAGCTCGGACGCGTGATTGAAAAACAGGGAGAAAAAAAACAGGTTCCGGTTGATTTTAAATCTGTTTTATCTTAGGCTCTGATACCAATCTGTAACGCCCCACTTTTGTTTTTCTTAAAATAGTCATTATAAATACGAAAAGGGTGTACAAACTGTACCATTAGATATTATACAGCGAAACCTTACAAAGTAATATAAAAAGAAAAACTATCTTACAGAGACGTTACTGCCGTATTTTCACAAAAGGAAAACACAAGGCTAATTTACAATATGGTACAAGTTTGTCTTATTACATATTTTTCTCTAAAAGGCAAAAACTGTCGACATCGTCAAAACTCACCCCTCCTTATTCCCAGCACAGAAACCTGAAAAAAATTATAAACATAACGGGATCGCCAACCACACGGCGAGTATGACTCGATTCCCTCCACCGGCCTTATGTCAGAACATTTACTCAAAAGGAATTATCAACCTTATATTGCCCAATATGATACTTACCAGAATACAATTATTTCCTGTCAGGGACCAACCCGGTATCCCAAAAACATTATATGACTACCATTCCAACAGGATATATACATATTCATATGACACTACTACCGGTATACCATTACTGAAAAGGATAGACATTACGGAGTAAATCTCCCACCGGGTCTAGAACCCATCTCCGTGTACACAAGCTAAATAATTTTTCTCCATGGGCCAACGCCCTCGGTTTATATATTGAGCCAACGCTCGCAGGCCAACGCCCACAGGACCAACGTCCCTCTTGTTTATATATATATGGAACCAACGCTCCTGGAGCTACTGCTCCTGGGGCCAACGCCCCTCATGTGTACACGGGTTATATAATAATGTCATCCCAATCCAATAATCGTATCCCGAATGCTACAATTGGCCAATTATGCAAAATGACAACAATAACCTTATCACAGTCATACATACTTATAAGACGATAACCTATATAACATGTGAGCAATGTAACAATCATAAGATAAAATTAACAATAAAACTAATATAACGGATTATTTCTAATCTCTTATTTCAAAGGTAAATAAAGGTAAATAATTACTTATATCGACAAAGGGTCCCGAAATCATACCTTACTAGGTATATAATGTATCCGATGAAAATCAACACCCTTTATTTCCTTTCTTTTCCTCTCGTTTTTGGTAGAATTGTGATTTTTTTTTTTTTTTTTTTTTTTTTATATATACATACATGCAAACGGTGGAATCTAGGGGAAAGTGACACCACCCACAACATTAGGTGAGTCACCCCTCACGTGTAAAATTTTTATAATTTTTTTTTTTTTTTTTTTTTTTAAATCTAATAAACTAGTAAAACCGAATGTCGTAACAAGTCCCGACAAATATATTCTTATACAAAAATACTAAAATGAAGTCATCTTCATGTATACAGAAAATATACGAGCTTAGTCTATAAAGTCTCTAATAGTCCTATTATTATATATATCTTAAAATAATTTTATTCGGGGTATTACATTATACCCTCCTAAAAAGAAGTTTCGTCCCGAAACTTAAAATACCTTATCTATTGGAAAAGTTGGGGATACTTGCTTCTCATCTCTAGTTCGGTTTCCCATGTTGCTTCGGCATTATCATGGTGCGACCATAGAATTTTAACCATTGGAATAACTTTGTTACGAAGAACTTTCTCTTTTCGATCCAAAATTTGAACTGGTTGCTCCTCATAAGTAAAATTTTCTCTAACTTCTATTGGTGGCATCTTGATAACATGACTAGCGTCAGGAATATACTTTCTTAAAAGTGAAACGTGAAACACGTCATGGATCCTTGATAGTTCAACGGGCAGATAAAGTCGATATGCTAACTCTCCAATTCTTTTAGCTATTTCAAAAGGTCCTATATACCTTGGACTTAGCTTTCTCTGCTTCCCAAACCTTATTATTCCTTTGGTAGGTGATACTTTAAGGAACACAAAATCGCCCTCCTGAAATTCCACTACTCGTCTTTTCAAATCAGCATAGCTCTTTTGTCGACTTTGTGAAGTCCGCATTCTTTCTCGTATAAATTTTACTTTATCTGTGGTCTCTTGGATCAGATCCGGTCCGATGATTTTAGCTTCATCAATGTCACTCCAACACAATGGCGTTCTACACTTTTGTCCATACAAAGCCGAATAGGGTGCCATACCTATGCTGGCGTGATAGCTGTTATTATAAGAAAATTCTATTAACGGTAAATGTTGCTCCCAAGATCCTTGAAAATCCAAAATACATGACCTCAATAAATCCTCCAAGGTTTGGATGGTTCGTTCCGTTTGACCATCAGTTTGGGGGTAAAAAGCAGTACTGAAGTTAAGTTGAGATCCCAAAGCTGCTTGAAAACTCTTCCAAAACTTGGCTAAAAAGTTGGTATCTCTATCAGATATAATGGTTTTGGGAACTCCATGCAGTCTAACTATTTCCTTTATGTACTTCTTAGCTAACTGTTCCGAGTTCCATGAAGTCTTTGTTGCTAAAAAGTGTGCACATTTGGTTAACCGGTCGACAATCACCCAAATCTCATTCATCCCTTGAGCTGATACGGGTAATCCTGTGACAAAATCCATGGCAATTGATTCCCATTTCCATGTAGGAATATCTAAGGGTTGTAAAAGTCCTCCTGGTCTTTGGTGTTCAATGTTTACTTGTTGACAAGTCAAACATTTCGAAACAAAATCTGCCACCTCTTGTTTCATATTACTCCACCAAAAAGTTTGTCGAATGTCCTTATACATCTTATTCCCTCCAGGATGAATTGAATATCGGGAATTGTGGGCTTCATCCATGATTCTTTTCTTAAGAGTTGTCAAATGGGGTACACACAACCGATTTTGAAACCAAAGTGATCCATCTTCATGGATTAGAAAGCCTGGTGCTTTTCCTATTTGTATATCCTTCCGAATTTTCTCTAATTGCGGATCTTTTCTTTGTTCTTCCTTTATCTCATCACTTAAGGTTGGGGTTACTTCTAGAGCCGCCAAATGTCCGATTAGATCTCCCATAACTATTTCAATATCTAATCTTGTTATGTCATTTTGGATATGGGGTTGCTTTACCGTAAGAAGATTCAAAGTGGGAATTGACTTTCGACTCAGCGCATCGGCTACCACATTAGCTTTTCCCGGGTGGTATTGAATATCCAAATCATAGTCCTTAAGAAACTCAAGCCATCTACGCTGTCTCATATTTATCTCTTTTTGGGTAAAAAGGTATTTTAGGCTTTTATGATCAGTATATACCCGACATGAAATTCCATAAAGATAATGTCTCCAAATTTTCAAAGCGAAAACGACTGCAGCAAGCTCCAAATCATGAATGGGATAATTCTGTTCATGGGTTTTTAATTGCCTAGAAGCATAAGCAATTACCTTTCCCCCTTGCATTAGAACACAACCCAGTCCTTGCTTGGAAGCATCACTGTATACTTCCAAGTCATCGGGGTGCCATTCGGTAGAGTAAGTACAGGTGCATAAGTGAGTCTATTTTTCACTTCACCGAATGCTCGATCACATTTTTCACTCCACTCAAATTTTGTACTTTTCCTGATTAGGTTCGTAAGGGGTTGAACAATTTTCGAGAAATCCTTTACAAACCGACGATAATATCCCGCTAATCCTAAAAAGTCATGGACTTCCGCTACATTCTTAAGAATTGGCCAGTTTGTAATTGTATCAATCTTTTGAGGATCCACTTTTATTCCTTCCGCTGATATAACATGACCTAAGAAACTTATTTCTCCTAACCAAAATGCGCATTTCGAGAACTTGGCATATAATTGGTTTTCCCTTAAAGTTTCCAAGACTGTTCGCAAATGGTTAGCATGTTCTTCCTCATTCTTAGAGTATATTAGAATATCATCGATAAAAATGATGACAAACTTATCCAAGTAAGACCTGAATACTCTATTCATTAGGTCCATAAAAACTGCTGGAGCATTAGTGAGTCCAAAAGGTAAAACTGTGAACTCGTAGTGTCCATAACGAGTTCTGAAAGCGGTTTTTGGAATATCCTCCGATTTTATCCTTAACTGATGATATCCCGAACGCAAATCGATTTTTGAGAAAACAGCACAACCTTGCAACTGGTCAAAAAGGTCATCTATACAAGGTATAGGATATTTATTCTTTATAGTGACCTTATTAAGTTCTCTGTAATCTATACATAATCTCAAACTTCCATCTTTCTTTTTGACAAACAGTATCGGTGCTCCCCAAGGTGAGGTACTAGGTTTTATGTATCCCTTTTCCAACAATTCATCTAGTTGTTCCTTTAATTCCTTTAGTTCTGCAGGAGCCATTCTATAAGGAGCCTTAGAAATTGATGTACTTCCAGGTACTACTTCAATCGGAAACTCTATTTCACGGTGTGGGGGCATTTCGGGAATGTCTTCAGGAAAAACATCCGAAAACTCATTTACAACCGGTATATTAGTTATACCCAGCTCAGACTCTGATGGTTTACCGATGTCACATAAGTACCCCTTACACCCTTGGCGTAACAACTTTAGAGCTTTTAACAAGGATATAATCCTATTTCCCTTACGGGTCTGGTTACTTCGAAAAAGTATTTTCTCTCCATCTGTTCTCATAATTGTCACCGATTTCTCATGACAGTCTACCATCACATGATTCTTCCTAAGCCAATCCATTCCTAATACAATATCAAAATCTTGTAGGTTAAACTGGATAAGATCGGCTAGGAAGCGATTTCCCTCTATTGTCAAAACACAGTCTCTAAATAATGTGGTACAGGATATTATTTCCCCTGTGGGTAATCCAATTGGGAGTCTTAGTTCTTGGTTCTGGGGTTTTAAATGCAGCCTTTTACTCAGAGAATGTGATACAAATGAATACGATGCTCCAGTATCAAACAAGACATTAACAGGAGTAGAGTTGAGAAAAATGTTACCCGTAACCACGTCGTCAGAAGACTCCACCTCCTGAGAATTCATTACATACACCCTTCCTCGAGTTGGACCCGGTTTTTGCACTTGTTGCCCTTGCGGGTTTTGAGGTACACGTGCATTAGAAGTAGTGGCAATACCGAAGTTAGGTGCTTTAAGTCATGGACAATCTCTCTTTTTATGGGTTGGGCTTCCGCATTCATAACATCGAAAAGTAGGATATTTACATTGAGTAACGACATGATTGTCGCGACCACATCTTATACAGAAAGGCTTCGTATCTCTTTCCTGAAACTGATTAAATGGGTTTCTTCTAAACCCTAAATGGGCTTGTTTATAAAAATTTCCTCCAGTGACTTTGTCTTTTTCAAACTTCCTTTTGCTCCCAACTTGTTCATTCTCCTTTTCATTCATTATTCTCTCTGCGTTGGTCGCCTTATCATACATATCTTGATAATTTAAACAGGTGTGGGTGGATAGTCTATCACGAAGATCCCACTTTAGTCCTTTCTCAAAACGGTTCATTCTCAATTCTTCAGTTGCCACCATATGCGGAGCAAATCGAGATAACTCCATGAATTTTGACGCGTACGCAGTAACAGACAATGACCCTTGCACCAACTTATTAAATTCATCCTCTTTCTGTCTCCTAAGCGATGGAGGATAAAATTTTGACCGCATAAGTTCCTTAAACTTAGCCCAGTCAAATCCTTCTTCATAACTTCTTTCTTTTACGGTTTCCCACCATAAATCGGCTTGTCCTACCAAATAATACACCGCAAATCCTACCCTCCATGTCTCCGGACACTGTATAGCTTCGAAAAGCTTATCAAAACTTCTTAACCAATTTTCAAATTCTACGGGGTCCAACTTTCCATCATATGTTTTAGGATTATAACATGCCATCTTCTTAAAGAATTTAGCACTATTTTCCTCATTATGGGAATTGTTGTTTCTTATAGCATCAGCCACAATTGTCATGAAATTACTCATATCTGTGTGCTCATTGGGGGCAGGTTGGTTAATATCAATACTGTTAAATTGAGACATCCTATAAGACACAAAGAGTAAGTCATCACACTCCTAGTTTTTTTTTTTCAAACAGGCTACTTATATACATATATATCACAAATATAAACAAAACACAGTAAAAATAGTAATAATAATATGAATAACATTATCCTTAATATCTACCCCTCTCTCGGTTGATTTTAAATCTGTTTTATCTTAGGCTCTGATACCAATCTGTAACGCCCCACTTTTGTTTTTCTTAAAATAGTCATTATAAATACGAAAAGGGTGTACAAACTGTACCATTAGATATTATACAGCGGAACCTTACAAAGTAATATAAAAAGAAAAACTATCTTACAGAGACGTTACTGCCGTATTTTCACAAAAGGAAAACACAAGGCTAATTTACAATATGGTACAAGTTTGTCTTATTACATATTTTTCTCTAAAAGGCAAAAACTGTCGACATCGTCAAAACTCACCCCTCCTTATTCCCAGCACAGAAACCTGAAAAAAATTATAAACATAACGGGATCAGCCAACCACAGGCTGAGTATGACTCCAGTTCCCTCCACCGGCCTTATGTCAGAACATTTACTCAAAAGGAATTATCAACCTTATATTGCCCAATATGATACTTACCAGAATACAATTATTTCCTGTCAGGGACCAACCCGGTATCCCAAAAACATTATATGACTACCATTCCAACAGGATATATACATATTCATATGACACTACTACCGGTATACCATTACTGAAAAGGATAGACATTACGGAGTAAATCTCCCACCGGGTCTAGAACCCATCTCCGTGTACACAAGCTAAATAATTTTTCTCCATGGGCCAACGCCCTCAGTTTATATATTGAGCCAACGCTCGCAGGGCCAACGCCCCTGGGACCAACGTCCCTCTTGTTTATATATATATATGGAACCAACGCTCCTGGAGCTACTGCTCCTGGGGCCAACGCCCCTCATGTGTACACGGGTTATATAATAATGTCATCCCAATCCAATAATCGTATCCCGAATGCTACAATTGGCCAATTATGCAAAATGACAACAATAACCTTATCACAGTCATACATACTTATAAGACGATAACCTATATAACATGTGAGCAATGTAACAATCATAAGATAAAATTAACAATAAAAGTAATATAACGGATTATTTCTAATCTCTTATTTCAAAGGTAAATAAAGGTAAATAATTACTTATATCGACAAAGGGTCCCGAAATCATACCTTACTAGGTATATAATGTATCCGATGAAAATCAACACCCTTTATTTCCTTTCTTTTCCTCTCGTTTTTGGTAGAATTGTGATTTTTTTTTTTTTTTTTTTTTTTTTTATATATACATACATGCAAACGGTGGAATCTAGGGGAAAGTGACACCACCCACAACATTAGGTGAGTCACCCCTCACGTGTAAAATTTTTATAATTTTTTTTTTTTTTTTTTTTTTAAATCTAATAAACTAGTAAAACCGAATGTCGTAACAAGTCCCGACAAATATATTCTTATACAAAAATACTAAAATGAAGTCATCTTCATGTATACAGAAAATATACGAGCTTAGTCTATAAAGTCTCTAATAGTCCTATTATTATATATATCTTAAAATAATTTTATTCGGGGTATTACACGGTACGACCTTCCGAATGGCTGAAATTGAAGTGTATAATACACGGTTTTTCGGGATTCCGGGGTCCCGAAATAAAATTCTCCGGAAAAAAAATAGAAAGTACCTCGGGTCAGATAAAGCGGCCACACAAAGTTTGAGCACCAACGGAAGACATTTGGGGGTGCCGGTGTACCTAAACCAAAGATTCGCTAAACTCGAATTATCGTGAAAAATGTGTTAAAGCTCGTTATTTGAGGTTGAAATTGAACAGGTTGATTCCTGAAATGAGCTCGGACGCGTGATTGAAAAACAGGGAGAAAAACAAACAGGCTCCGGTACGACCTTCCGAACGGTTGAAATTGAAGTGTATAATACACGGTTTTTCGGGATTCCGTAGTCCCGGAATAAAATTCTCCGGAAATCACATAGAAAGTTCCTCGGGTCAGATAAAGCGGCCACGCAAAGTTTGAGCACTAACGGAAGACATTTGGGGGTGTCGGTGTGCCACAAACCAGCATTCGCCGAAACTCGAATTATCGTGAAAAATGTGTTAAAGCTCGTTATTTGAGGCTGAAATCGAACAGGTTGATTCCTGAAATGAGCTCGGACGCGTGATTGAAAATAGGGAGAAAAACAAACAGGCTCCGGTACGACCTTCCGAACGGCTGAAATTGAAGTGTATAATACACGGGTTTTCGGGATTTCGTGGTCCCGGAATAAAATTCTATGGAAATCACATAGAAAGCTCCTCGAGTCAGATAAAGCGGCCACACAAAGTTTGAGCACTAACGGAAGACATTTGGGGGTGTCGGTGTGCCACAAACCAGCATTCGCCGAAACTCGAATTATCGTGAAAAATGTGTTAAAGCTCGTTATTTGAGGTTGAAATCGAACAGGTTGATTCCTGAAATCGAACAGGTTGATTTCCTGAAATGGGCTCGGACGCGTGATTGAAAAACAGGGAGAAAAAGAAACGGGTTCCGGTTTACCTTCCGAAAACTTGAAATTGAAGTGTATAATACACGGTTTTTCGGGATTCCGGGTCCCGAAATAAAATTCTCCGGAAATCACATAGAAAGTACCTCGGTCGATAAAGCGGCCACACAAAGTTTGAGCCCCAACGGAAGACATTTGGGGGTGCTTGGTGTACAAACCAAAGATTCGCCGAAACTCGAATTATCGTGAAAAATGTGTTAAAGCTCGTTATTTGAGGTTGAAATCGAACAGGTTGATTCTGAAATGAGCTCGGACGCGTGATTGAAAAAAAAAAGGGGAGAAAAAAAAACAGGTTCCTAAATTTACCTTCCGAACGGCTGAAATTGAAGTGTATAATACATGGTTTTTCGGGATTCCGGGGTCCCGGAATAAAATTCTCAGGAAATCACATTAGAAAGTACCTCGGGTCAGATAAAGCGGCCACACAAAGTTTGAGCACCAACGGAAGACATTTGGGGGTGCCGGTGTGCCACAAACCAGTATTCGCCGAAACTCGTTTTATCGTGAAAAATGTGTTAAAGCTCGTTATTTGAGGCTGAAATTGAACAGGTTGATTCCTGAAATGAGCTCGGACGCGTGATTGAAAAACAGGGAGAAAAACAAACAAAGCTCGTTTACCTTCCGAACAACAAATTGAAGTGTATAATACACGGTTTTTCCAGATTCCGTGGTCCCTAATAAAATTCTCTGGAAATCACATAGAAAGTTCCTCGGGTCAGATAAAGCGGCCACACAAAGTTTGAGCACCAACGGAAGACATTTGGGGGTGCCGGTGTGCCACAAACCAGCATTCGCCAAAACTCGGATTATCGTGAAAAATGTGTTAAACCTCGTTATTTGAGGCTGAAATCGAACAAAGTTGATTCTGAAATGTGCTCGGACGCGTGATTGAAAAACAGGAGAAAAACAAACGGAGCTCCTGACGACCTTCCGAACTACAAATTGAAGGGTATAATACACGGTTTTCGGGATTCCGGGGTCCCGGAATAAAATTCTCCGGAAATCACATAGAAAGTTCCTCGGGTCAGATAAAGCGGCCACACAAAGTTTGACCACCAACGGAAGACATTTGGGAGTGCCGGTGTGCCACAAACCAGTATTCGCCGAAACTCGGATTATCGTGAAAAATGTGTTAAACCTCGTTATTTGAGGTTTGAAATCGAACAGTTGATTTCTCAAATGAGCTCGACGCGTGATTGAATAACGGGAGAAAAAGAAACAGTTCCGACGACCTTCCGAATAGCCGAAATTGAAGTGTATATAATACACGGTTTTTCGGGATTCCGGGGTCCCTAATAAAATTCTCCGAAATCACTTAGAAAGTACCTCGGGTCGATATAAGCGGCCACACAAAGTTTGAGCACCAACGGAAAACATTTGGGGTGCGGGTGTGCCACAAGCCGGTATTCGCCGAAACTCGGATTATCGTGAAAAATGTGTTAAATCTCGTTATTTGAGGCTGAAATCGAACAGGTTGATTCCTGAAATCGAACAGGTTGATTTCCTGAAATGGGCTCGGACGCGTGATTGAAAAACAGGGAGAAAAAGAAACAGTTCCGTGCGACCTTCCGAACTACCGAAATTGAAGTGTATAATACACGGTTTTCGGGATTACGGGTCCCTAATAAAATTCTCCGGAAATCACATAGAAAGAACCTCGGGTCAGCTAAAGCGGTCACGCAAAGTTTGAGCACCAACGGAAGACATTTGGGGGTGCCGGTGTGCCACAAACCAGTATTCGCCGAAACTCGGATTATCGTGAAAAATGTGTTAAACCTCGTTATTTGAGGTCAAATCGAACAGTTGATTCCTGAAATGAGCTCGGACGCGTGATTGAAAAACAGGAGAAAAACAAACAGCTCCTCACGACCTTCCGAACTACAAATTGAAGAGTATAATACACAGTTTTTCGGGATTCCGGGGTCCCGGAATAAAATTCTCCGGAAATCACATAGAAAGTTCCTTGGGTCTGATAAAGCGGCCACACAAAGTTTGAGCACCAACGGAAGACATTTGGGGGTGCCGGTGTGCCACAAACCAGCATTCGCCGAAACTCGGATTATCGTGAAAAATGTGTTAAACCTCGTTATTTGAGGCTGAAATCGAACAGGTTGATTCCTGAAATGAGCTCGGACGCGTGATTGAAAAACAGGGAGAAAAACAAACAGGCTCCGGTCCGACCTTCCGAACGGCTGAAATTGAAGGGTATAATACACGGTTTTTCGGGATTTCGGGGTCCCGGAATAAAATTCTCCGGAAATCACATAGAAAGTTCCTCGGGTCAGATAAAGCGGCCACACAAAGTTTGAGCACCAACGGAAGACATTTGGGGGTGCCGGTGTGCCTAAACCAAAGATTCGCCGAAACTCGGATTATCGTGAAAAATGTGTTAAAGCTCGTTATTTGAGGCTGAAATCGAACAGGTTGATTCCTGAAATGAGCTCGGACGCGTGATTGAAAAACAGGGAGAAAAACAAACAGGCTCCGGTCCGACCTTCCGAACGGCTGAAATTGAAGTGTATAATACACGGTTTTTCGGGATTCCGGGGTCCCGGAATAAAATTCTCCGGAAATCACATAGAAAGTTCCTCGGGTCAGATAAAGCGGCCACACAAAGTTTGAGCACCAACGGAAGACATTTGGGGAGTGCCGGTGTGCCACAAACCAAGATTCGCCAAACTCGGATTATCGTGAAAAATGTGTTAAACCTCGTTATTTGAGGCTAAAATCGAACAGGTTGATTCCTGAAATGAGCTCGGACGTGTGATTGAATAACAGGGAGAAAAAGAAACAGGTTCCGGTACGACCTTCCGAACAGATGAAATTGAAGTGTATAATACACGGTTTTTCGGGATTCCGTGGTCCCGGAATAAAATTCTCCGGAAATCACATAGAAACTTTCTCGGGTCAGATAAAGCGGCCATGCAAAGTTTGAGCACTAACGGAAGATATTTGGGGGTGTCGGTGTCCACAAACCAGCATTCGCCGAAACTCGGATTATCGTGAAAAATGTGTTAAAGCTCGTTATTTGAGGCTGAAATCGAACAGGTGAATTCTTGAAATCGAACAGGTTTATTTCCTGAAATGGGCTCGGACGCGTGATTGAAAAACAGGGAGAAAAAGAAACAGGTTCCGGTACGACCTTCCGAACGACTGAAATTGAAGTGTATAATACACGGTTTTCGGGATTCCGGGGTCCCGGAATAAAATTCTCTGGAAATCACATAGAAAGTACCTCGGGTCAGATAAAGCGGTCACGCAAAGTTTGAGTACCAACGGAAGACATTTGGGGGTGCCGGTGTGCCACAAACCAGCATTCGCCGAAACTCGGATTATCGTGAAAAATGTGTGAAAGCTCGTTATTTGAGGCTGAAATTGAACAGGTTGATTCCTGAAATGAGCTCGGACGCGTGATTGAAAAACAGGGAGAAAAACAAACAGCTCCGGTACGACCTTCCGAACGGCTGAAATTGAAGTGTATAATACACGGTTTTTCGGGATTCCGTGGTCACGGAATAAAATTCTCCGAGAATCACATAGAAAGTACCTCGGGTCAGATAAAGCGGCCACGCAAAGTTTG
Organism: Silene latifolia; assembly: GCF_048544455.1. Classification (NCBI taxonomy): domain Eukaryota; kingdom Viridiplantae; phylum Streptophyta; class Magnoliopsida; order Caryophyllales; family Caryophyllaceae; genus Silene; species Silene latifolia. Next base: position 50,249 of record NW_027413208.1, on the reverse strand, counting down.
AGCACTAACGAAAGACATTTGGGGGTGTCGGTGTGCCACAAACCAGCATTCGCCGAAACTCGGATTATCGTGAAAAATGTGTTAAATCTCGTTATTTGAGGCTGAAATCGAACAGGTTGATTTCTGAAATGGGCTCGGACGCGTGATTGAAAAACAGGGAGAAAAAGAAACAGGTTCCGGTACGACCTTCCGAACGGCTGAAATTGAAGTGTATAATACACGGTTTTCGGGATTCCGGGGTCCCGGAATAAAATTCTCTGGAAATCACATAGAAAGTACCTCGGGTCAGATAAAGCGGTCACGCAAAGTTTGAGTACCAACGGAAGACATTTGGGGGTGCTTAGTGTGCCCAAACCAAAGATTCGCCGAAACTCGGATTATCGTGAAAAATGTGTGAAAGCTCGTTATTTGAGGCTGAAATTGAACAGGTTGATTCCTGAAATGAGCTCGGACGCGTGATTGAAAAACAGGGAGAAAAACAAACAGGCTCCGGTACGACCTTCCGAACGGCTGAAATTGAAGTGTATAATACACGGTTTTTCGGGATTCCGTGGTCACGGAATAAAATTCTCCGAGAATCACATAGAAAGTACCTCGGGTCAGATAAAGCGGCCACACAAAGTTTGAGCACCAACGGAAGACATTTGGGGGTGCCGGTGTGCCACAAACCAGCATTCGCCGAAACTCGGATTATCGAGAAAAATGTGTTAAAGCTCGTTATTTGAGGCTGAAATCGAACAGGTACATTCCTGAAATGAGCTCGGACGCGTGATATAAAAACAGGGAGAAAAAGAAACAGGTTCCGGTACGACCTTCCAAACGGCTGAAATTAAAGTGTATAATACACGGTTTTTCGGGATTCCGAGGTCCCGGAATAAAATTCTCCGGAAATCACATAGAAAGTTCCTCGGGTCAGATAAAGCGACCACGCAAAGTTTGAACACCAACGGAAGACATTTGGGGGTGCCGGTGTGCCCAAACCAGCATTCGCCGAATTTCGGATTATCGTGAAAAATGTGTTAAAGCTCGTTATTTGAGGCTGAAATTGAACAGGTTGATTCCTGAAATGAGCTCGGACGCGTGATTGAAAAACAGGGAGAAAAACAAACAGGCTCCGGTTTACCTTCCGAACGGCTGAAATTGAAGTGTATAATACACGGTTTTTCGGGATTCCGTGGTCCCGGAATCAAATTCTCCGGAAATCACATAGAAAGTTCCTCGGGTCAGATAAAGCGGCTACGCAAAGTTTGAGCACTAACGGAAGACATTTGGGGGTGTCGGGGTGACACAAACCAGCATTTGCCGAAACTCGGATTATCGTGAAAAATGTGTTAAAGCTCGTTATTTGAGGCTGAAATCGAACAGGTTGATTCCTGAAATCGAACAGGTTGATTCCTGAAATGAGCTCGGACGCGTGATTGAAAAACAGGGAGAAAAAGAAACAGGTTCCGGTACGACCTTCCGAACGGCTGAAATTGAAATGTATAATACACGGTTTTTCGGGATTCCGGGGTCCCGGAATAAAATTCTCCGGAAATCACATAGAAAGTACCTCGGGTCAGATAAAGCGGTCACACAAAGTTTGAGCACCAACGGAAAACATTTGGGGGTGCAGGTGTGCCACAAGCCAGTATTCGCCGAAACTCGGATTATCGTGAAAAATGTGTTAAATCTCGTTATTTGAGGCTGAAATCGAACAGGTTGATTCCTGAAATGGGCTCGGACGCGTGATTGAAAAACAGGGAGAAAAAGAAATAGGTTCCGGTGCGACCTTCCGAACAGGTGAAATTGAAGTGTATAATACACGGTTTTTAGTGATTAAAGGTCCCTAAATAAAATTCTCCGGATATCACATAGAAAGTACCTCGGGTCAGATAAAGTGGTCGCGCAAAGTTTGAGCACCAACGGAAGACATTTGGGGGTGCCGGTGTGCCACAAACCAGCATTCGCCGAAACTCGGATTATCGTGAAAAATGTGTTAAAGATCGTTATTTGAGGCTGAAATCGAACAGGTTGATTCCTGAAATGAGCTCGGACGCGTGATTTAAAAATAGGGAGAAAAAGAAAAAGGTTCCGGTACGACCTTCCGAACGGCTGAAATTGAAGTGTATAATACACGGTTTTTCGGGATTCCGGGGTCCCGGAATAAAATTCTCCGGAAATCACATAGAAAGTACCTCGGGTCAGATAAAGCGGCCACACAAAGTTTGAGCACCAACGGAAGACATTTGGGGGTGCTTGGGTGTGCCACAAACCAAGATTCGCCAAACTCGTTTTATCGTGAAAAATGTGTTAAAGCTCGTTATTTGAGGTCGAAATCGAACAGGTTGATTCTTGAAATGAGCTCGGACGCGTGATTGAAAAACGGGAGAAAAACAAACAGTTCCGTTTACCTTCCGAACAGCTGAAATTGAAGTGTATAATACACGGTTTTCGGGATTCCGTGGTCCCGGAATAAAATTCTCTGAAATCACATAGAAAGTACCTCGGGTCGATAAAGCGGCCACACAAAGTTTGAGCACCAACGGAAGACATTTGGGGGTGCTTGGTGTGCCTGAAAACCAAGATTCGCAGAAACTCGGATTATCGTGAAAAATGTGTTAAACCTCGTTATTTGAGGCTGAAATCGAACAGGTTGATTCCTGAAATGAGCTCGGACGCGTGATTGAAAAACAGGGAGAAAAACAAATAGGCTCCGGTCCGACCTTCCGAACGTTTGAAATTGAAGTGTATAATACACGGTTTTTCGGGATTCCGGAATAAAATTCTCCGAAATCACATAGAAAGTTCCTCGGGTCAGATAAAGCGGCCACACAAAGTTTGAGCACCAACGGAAGACATTTGGGAGTGCTTGGTGTGCCTGACAAACCAAAGATTCGCAGAAACTCGGATTATCGTGAAAAATGTGTTAAACCTCGTTATTTGAGGCTAAAATCGAACAGGTTGATTTCGAAATGAGCTCGGACGTGTGATTGAATAACGGGTAGAAAAAAGAAACAGTTCCGTCGACCTTCCGAACGATGAAATTGAAGTGTATAATACACGGTTTTTCGGGATTCCGTGGTCCCTGAATAAAATTCTCCGGAAATCACATAGAAACTTTCTCGGGTCAGATAAAGCGGCCACGCAAAGTTTGAGCACTAACGGAAGATATTTGGGGGTGTCGGTGTCCACAAACCAAAGATTCGCCGAAACTCGGATTATCGTGAAAAATGTGTTAAAGCTCGTTATTTTAGGTCAAATCGAACGGGTTGATTCACTGAAATCGAACAGGTTTATTTCTGAAATGGGTTCGGACGCGTGATTGAAGAACGGGGAGAAAAAGAAACAGGTTCCTGTACGACCTTCCGAACAGCTGAAATTGAAGTGTATAATACACGGTTTTCGGGATTCGGGGTCCCTAATAAAATTCTCTGAAATCACATAGAAAGTACCTCGGGTCGAGATAAGCGGTCACGCAAAGTTTGAGTACCAACGGAAGACATTTGGGGGTGTCGGTGTGCCACAAACCAACATTCGCCGAAACTCGGATTATCGTGAAAAATGTGTGAAAGCTCGTTATTTGAGGTCAAATTGAACAGTTGATTCTGAAATGAGCTCGGACGCGTGATTGAAAAACGGGGAGAAAAACAAACGAGGCTCGTGCGACCTTCCGAACTAGTGAAATTGAAGTGTATAATACACGGTTTTTCGGGATTCGGTCCCGGAATAAAATTCTCCGGAAATCACATAGAAAGTACCTCGGGTCAGATAAAGCGGCCACACAAAGTTTGAGCACCAACGGAAGACATTTGGGGTGCCGGTGTGCCACAAACCGATGATTCGCCAAACTCGTTTTATCGTGAAAAATGTGTTAAAGCTCGTTATTTGAGGCTTGAAATTGAACAGGTTGATTCTTGAAATGAGCTCGGACGCGTGATTGAAAAACAGGAGAAAAAACAAACAGCTCCGTTTACCTTCCGAACGGCCGAAATTGAAGTGGATAATACACGGTTTTCGGGATTCCGTGGTCCCTAATAAAATTCTCTGAAATCACATAGAAAGTTCCTCGGGTCGGATAAAGCGGCCACACAAAGTTTGAGCACCAACGGAAGACATTTGGGGGTGCCGGTGTGCCACAAACCAGTTTTCGCCGAAACTCGGATTATCGTGAAAAATGTGTTAAACCTCGTTATTTGAGGTCAAAATCGAACAGGTTGATTCCGAAATGAGCTCGGACGCGTGATTGAAAAACAGGGAGAAAAACAAATAGGCTCCGGTCCGACCTTCCGAACGGCTGAAATTGAAGGGTATAATACACGGTTTTCGGGATTCCGGAATAAAATTCTCCGGAAATCACATAGAAAGTTCCTCGGGTCGGATAAAGCGGCCACACAAAGTTTGAGCACCAACGGAAGACATTTGGGAGTGCTTGGTGTGCCTGAAACCATGATTCGCCGAAACTCGGATTATCGTGAAAAATGTGTTAAACCTCGTTATTTGAGGCTAAAATCGAACAGGTTGATTTCTGAAATGAGCTCGGACGTGTGATTGAATAACGTAGAAAAAGAAACAGTTCCGATACGACCTTCCGAACAGCTGAAATTGAAGTGTATAATACACGGTTTTTCGGGATTCCGTGGTCCCGAATAAAATTCTCCTAAATCACATAGAAACTTTCTCGGGTCAGATAAAGCGGCCACGCAAAGTTTGAGCACTAACGGAAGATATTTGGGGGTGTCGGTGTCCACAAACCAGCATTCGCCGAAACTCGGATTATCGTGAAAAATGTGTTAAAGCTCGTTATTTTAGGCTGAAATCGAACAGGTTGATTCCTGAAATCGAACAGGTTTATTTCCTGAAATGGGTTCGGACGCGTGATTGAAAAACAGGGAGAAAAAGAAACAGGTTCCGGTACGACCTTCCGAACGGCTGAAATTGAAGTGTATAATACACGGTTTTTCGGGATTCCGGGGTCCCGGAATAAAATTCTCTGGAAATCACATAGAAAGTACCTCGGGTCAGATAAAGCGGTCACGCAAAGTTTGAGTACCAACGGAAGACATTTGGGGGTGTCGGTGTGCCACAAACCAGCATTCGCCGAAACTCGGATTATCGTGAAAAATGTGTGAAAGCTCGTTATTTGAGGCTGAAATTGAACAGGTTGATTCCTGAAATGAGCTCGGACGCGTGATTGAAAAACAGGGAGAAAAACAAACGAGCTCCGCATTTACCTTCCGAACGGGTGAAATTGAAGTGTATAATACACGGTTTTTCGGGATTCCGTGGTCACGGAATAAAATTCTCCGAGAATCACATAGAAAGTACCTCGGGTCAGATAAAGCGGCCACGCAAAGTTTGAGCACTAACGAAAGACATTTGGGGGTGTCGGTGTGCCACAAACCAAAGATTCGCCAAACTCGGATTATCGTGAAAAATGTGTTAAATCTCGTTATTTGAGGTTGAAATCGAACAAAGTTGATTCTGAAATGGGCTCGGACGCGTGATTGAAAAACGGGAGAAAAAGAAACAAATGGTTCCTGACGACCTTCCGAACGTTTGAAATTGAAGTGTATAATACACGGTTTTTCGGGATTCTGGGGGTCCCAAATAAAATTCTCCGGAAATCACATAGAAAGTACCTCGGGTCAGATAAAGCGGTCACGCAAAGTTTGAGCACCAACGGAAGACATTTGGGGGTGCCGGTGTGCCACAAACCAGCATTCGCCGAAACTCGGATTATCGTGAAAAATGTGTTAAAGCTCGTTATTTGAGGTCGAATCGAACAGTACATTCCCGAAATGAGCTCGGACGCGTGATATAAAAACGGGAGAAAAAGAAACGGTTCCGATTTACCCTTCCAAACGGCGAAATTGAAGTGTATAATACACGGTTTTTCGGGATTCCGGGGTCCCGGAATAAAATTCTCCGGAAATCACATAGAAAGTTCCTCGGGTCAGATAAAGCGGCCACGCAAAGTTTGAACACCAACGGAAGACATTTGGGGGTGCCGGTGTGCCCAAACCAGCATTCGCCGAAACTCGGATTATCGTGAAAAATGTGTTAAAGCTCGTTATTTGAGGCTGAAATTGAACAGGTTGATTCCTGAAATGAGCTCGGACGCGTGATTGAAAAACAGGGAGGAAAACAAACAGGCTCCATTTACCTTCCGAACGGCTCAAAATTGAAGTGTATAATACACGGTTTTTCGGGATTCCGTGGTCCCGGAATCAAATTCTCCGGAAATCACATAGAAAGTTCCTCGGGTCAGATAAAGCGGCCAAGCAAAGTTTGAGCACTAACGGAAGACATTTGGGGGTGTCGGTGTGCCACAAACCAGCATTCGACGAAACTCGGATTATCGTGAAAAATGTGTTAAAGCTCGTTATTTGAGGTCAAAATCGAACAGTTGATTCTCAAATCGAACGAGGTTGATTCCTGAAATGAGCTCGGACGCGTGATTGAAAAACAGGGAGAAAAAGAAACAGTTCCTGCGACCTTCCGAACACGGCTGAAATTTAAGTGTATAATACACGGTTTTTCGGGATTCCGGGGTCCCTAATAAAATTCTCCAGGAAATCACATAGAAAGTACCTCGGGTCAGATAAAGCGGCCACACAAAGTTTGAGCACCAACGGAAAACATTTGGGGGTGCAGGTGTGCCACAAGCCGCATTCGCCGAAACTCGGATTATCGTGAAAATGTGTGAAAGCTCGTTATTTGAGGTCAAATTGAACAAAGTTGATTCCTGAAATGAGCTCGGACGCGTGATTGAAAAACAGGAGAAAAACAAACAGCCTCCGGTACGACCTTCCGAACGGCTGAAATTGAAGTGTATAATACACGGTTTTTCGGGATTCCGTGGTCACGGAATAAAATTCTCCGAGAATCACATAGAAAGTACCTCGGGTCAGATAAAGCGGCCACGCAAAGTTTGAGCACTAACGAAAGACATTTGGGGGTGTCGGTGTGCCTGAAACCAAGATTCGCCGAAACTCGGATTATCGTGAAAAATGTGTTAAATCTCGTTATTTGAGGTGAAATCGAACAGGGTTGATTCCGAAATGGGCTCGGACGCGTGATTGAAAAAACGGGGAGAAAAAGAAACAGTTTCCGTCACGACCTTCCGAACGGCTGAAATTGAAGTGTATAATACACAGTTTTTCGGGATTCTGGGGTCCTGAAATAAAATTCTCCGGAAATCACATAGAAAGTACCTCGGGTCAGATAAAGCGGTCACACAAAGTTTGAGCACCAACGGAAGACATTTGGGGGTGCCGGTGTGCCTACAAACCGTGATTCGCGAAACTCGGATTATCGTGAAAAATGTGTTAAAGCTCGTTATTTGAGGCTGAAATCGAATGTACATTCCTGAAATGAGCTCGGACGCGTGATATAAAAACAGGAGAAAAAGAAACGAGGTTCCGCACGACCTTCCAAACGGCCGAAATTGAAGTGTATAATACACGGTTTTTCTCGGGATTCGGGGTCCCGAATAAAATTCTCCGGAAATCACATAGAAAGTTCCTCGGGTCAGATAAAGCGGCCACGCAAAGTTTGAACACCAACGGAAGACATTTGGGGTGCCGGTGTGCCCAAACCAAAGATTCGCAAAACTCGGATTATCGTGAAAAATGTGTTAAAGCTCGTTATTTGAGGCTGAAATTGAACAGGTTGATTCCTGAAATGAGCTCGGACGCGTGATTGAAAAACAGGGAGGAAAACAAACAGGCTCCGATTTACCTTCCGAACGGTATTTGAGAAATTGAAGTGTATAATACACGGTTTTTCGGGATTCCGTGGTCCCTAATCAAATTCTCCTCAAAATCACATAGAAAGTTCCTCGGGTCAGATAAAGCGGCCAAGCAAAGTTTGAGCACTAACGGAAGACATTTGGGGGTGTCGGTGTGCCACAAACCAGCATTCGCCGAAACTCGGATTATCGTGAAAAATGTGTTAAAGCTCGTTATTTGAGGCTGAAATCGAACAGGTTGATTCCTGAAATCGAACAGGTTGATTCCTGAAATGAGCTCAGACGCGTGATTGAAAAACAGGAGAAAAAGAAACAGGTTCCTCGACCTTCCGAACTATTGAAATTTAAGTGTATAATACACGGTTTTTCGGGATTCCGGGGTCCCGGAATAAAATTCTCCGGAAATCACATAGAAAGTACCTCGGGTCAGATAAAGCGGCCACACAAAGTTTGAGCACCAACGGAAAACATTTGGGGGTGCAGGTGTGCCACAAGCCAGTATTCGCCGAAACTCGGATTATCGTGAAAAATGTGTTAAATCTCGTTATTTGAGGCTGAAATCGAACGGGTTGATTCCTGAAATGGGCTCGGACGCGTGATTGAAAAACAGGGAGAAAAAGAAACAGGTTCCGGTACGACCTTCCGAACGGCTGAAATTGAAGTGTATAATACACGGTTTTTAGGGATTCTGGGGTCCCGGAATAAAATTCTCCGGAAATCAAATAGAAAGTACCTCGGGTCAGATAAAGTGGTCGCGCAAAGTTTGAGCACCAACGGAAGACATTTGGGGGTGCCGGTGTGCCACAAACCAGCATTCGCCGAAACTCGGATTATCGTGAAAAAATGTGTTAAAGATCGTTATTTGAGGCTGAAATCGAACAAGTTGATTCCTGAAATGAGCTCGGACGCGTGATTTAAAAACAGGGAGAAAAAGAAACAGGTTCCGGTACGACCTTCCGAACGGCTGAAATTGAAGTGTATAATACACGGTTTTTCGGGATTCCGGGGTCCCGGAATAAAATTCTCCGGAAATCACATAGAGAGTACCTCGGGTCAGATAAAGCGGCCACACAAAGTTTGAGCACCAACGGAAGACATTTGGGGGTGCCGGTGTGCCACAAACCAGTATTCGCCGAAACTCGTTTTATCGTGAAAAATGTGTTAAAGCTCGTTATTTGAGGCTGAAATTGAACAGGTTGATTCTTGAAATGAGCTCGGACGCGTGATTGAAAAACAGGGAGAAAAACAAACAGGCTCCGGTACGACCTTCCGAACGGCTGAAATTGAAGTGTATAATACACGGTTTTTCGGGATTCCGTGGTCCCGGAATAAAATTCTCTGGAAATCACATAGAAAGTTCCTCGGGTCAGATAAAGGGGCCACACAAAGTTTGAGCACCAACGGAAGACATTTGGGGGTGCCGGTGTGCCACAAACCAGTATTCGCCGAAACTCGGATTATCGTGAAAAATGTGTTAAACCTCGTTATTTGAGGCTGAAATCGAACAGGTTGATTTCTGAAATGAGCTCGGACGCGTGATTGAAAAATAGGGAGAAAAACAAACAGGCACCGGTACGACCTTCCGAACGGCTGAAATTGAAGGGTATAATACACGGTTTTTCGGGATTCCGGGGTCCCGGAATAAAATTCTCCGGAAATCACATAGAAAGTTCCTCGGGTCAGATAAAGCGGCCACACAAAGTTTGAGCACCAACGGAAGACATTTAGGAGTGCCGGTGTGCCACAAACCAGTATTCGCCGAAACTCGGATTATCGTGAAAAATGTGTTAAACCTCGTTATTTGAGGCTAAAATCGAACAGGTTGATTTCTGAAATGAGCTCGGACGTGTGATTGAATAACAGGTAGAAAAAGAAACAGGTTCCGGTACGACCTTCCGAACAGATGAAATTGAAGTGTATAATACACGGTTTTTCGGGATTCCGTGGTCCCGGAATAAAATTCTCAAAATCAAATAGAAACTTTCTCGGGTCGAGATAAGCGGCCACGCAAAGTTTGAGCACTAACGGAAGATATTTGGGGGTGTCGGTGTCCACAAACCAGCATTCGCCGAAACTCGGATTATCGTTAAAAATGTGTTAAAGCTCGTTATTTTAGGCTGAAATCGAACAGGTTGATTCCTGAAATCGAACAGGTTTATTTCCTGAAATGGGCTCGGACGCGTGATTGAAAAACAGGGAGAAAAAGAAACAGGTTCCGGTACGACCTTCCGAACGGCTGAAATTGAAGTGTATAATACACGGTTTTTCGGGATTCCGGGGTCCCGGAATAAAATTCTCTGGAAATCACATAGAAAGTACCTCGGGTCAGATAAAGCGGTCACGCAAAGTTTGAGTACCAACGGAAGACATTTGGGGGTGCCGGTGTGCCACAAACCAGCATTCGCCGAAACTCGGATTATCGTGAAAAATGTGTGAAATCTCGTTATTTGAGGCTGAAATTGAACAGGTTGATTCCTGAAATGAGCTCGGACGCGTGATTGAAAAACAGGGAGAAAAACAAACGACCTCACGACCTTCCGAACTACTGGAATTGAAGTGTATAATACACGGTTTTAGGGATTAAAGTGGTCACGGAATAAAATTCTCCGAGAATCACATAGAAAGTACCTCGGTCGATAAAGCGGCCACGCAAAGTTTGAGCACTAACGAAAGACATTTGGGGGTGTCGGTGTGCCACAAACCAGCATTCGCCGAAACTCGGATTATCGTGAAAAATGTGTTAAATCTCGTTATTTGAGGCTGAAATCGAACAGGTTGATTCCTGAAATGGGCTCGGACGCGTGATTGAAAAACGGGAGAAAAAGAAACAGTTCCGTGCGACCTTCCGAACTACATTTGAAATTGAAGTGTATAATACACGCTTTTTCGGGATTCTCGGGGTCCCAAATAAAATTCTCCGTAAATCACATAGAAAGTACCTCGGGTCAGATAAAGCGGTCACACAAAGTTTGAGCACCAACGGAAGACATTTGGGGGTGCTTGGAATTGTGCCCAAACCAACATTCGCCGAAACTCGGATTATCGTGAAAAATGTGTTAAAGCTCGTTATTGAGGCTGAAATCGAACAGGTACATTCCTGAAATGAGCTCGGACGCGTGATATAAAAACAGGAGAAAAAAGAAACAGTTCCGTCGACCTTCCAAACGGTCAAATTGAAGTGTATAATACACGGTTTTTCGGGATTCGGTCCCGGAATAAAATTCTCCGGAAATCACATAGAAAGTTCCTCGGGTCTGATAAAGCGGCCACGCAAAGTTTGAACACCAACGGAAGACATTTGGGGGTGCCGTGTGCCCAAACCAAAGATTCGCCGAAACTCGGATTATCGTGAAAAATGTGTTAAAGCTCGTTATTTGAGGCTGAAATTGAACAGGTTGATTCTGAAATGAGCTCGGACGCGTGATTGAAAAACAGGAGGAAAACAAACAGGCTCGCACGACCTTCCGAACGGTTTGAATTGAAGTGTATAATACACGGTTTTTCGGGATTCCGGGGTCCCGAATAAAATTCTCCGGAAATCACATAGAAAGTTCCTCGGGTCAGATAAAGCGGCCACGCAAAGTTTGAGCACTAACGGAAGACATTTGGGGGTGTCGGTGTGCCACAAACCAGCATTCGCCGAAACTCGGATTATCGTGAAAAATGTGTTAAATCTCGTTATTTGAGGTGAAATCGAACAGGTTGATTCCTGAAATCGAACAAAGGTTGATTCCCAAATGAGCTCGGACGCGTGATTGAAAAACGAGGAGAAAAAGAAACGGGTTCCGGTCGACCTTCCGAACGGCTGAAATTTAAGTGTATAATACACGGTTTTTCGGGATTCCGGGGTCCCGGAATAAAATTCTCCGGAAATCACATAGAAAGTACCTCGGTCGAGATAAAGCGGCCACACAAAGTTTGAGCACCAACGGAAAACATTTGGGGGTGCGGTGTGTGCCTGAAGCCGATTCGCCGAAACTCGGATTATCGTGAAAAATGTGTTAAATCTCGTTATTTGAGGCTCAAATCGAACAGGTTGATTCCTGAAATGAGCTCGGACGCGTGATTGAAAAACAGGGAGAAAAAGAAACAGGTTCCGGTACGACCTTCCGAACGGCTGAAATTGAAGTGTATAATACACGGTTTTTAGGGATTCTGGGGTCCCGGAATAAAATTCTCCGGAAATCAAATAGAAAGTACCTCGGGTCAGATAAAGTGGTCGCGCAAAGTTTGAGCACCAACGGAAGACATTTGGGGGTGCCGGTGTGCCACAAACCAGCATTCGCCGAAACTCGGATTATCGTGAAAAATGTGTTAAAGATCGTTATTTGAGGCTGAAATCGAACAGGTTGATTCTGAAATGAGCTCGGACGCGTGATTTAAAAAAAAACAGAGAAAAAGAAACAGGTTTCCGCACGACCTTCCGAACTAAGTGAAATTGAAGTGTATAATACACGGTTTTTCGGATTCGGGGTCCCTAATAAAATTCTCCGGAAATCACATAGAAAGTACCTCGGGTCGATATAAGCGGCCACGCAAAGTTTGAGCACCAACGGAAGACATTTGGGGGTGCTTGGGGTGTGCCACAAACCAAAGATTCGCCGAAACTCGTTTTATCGTGAAAAATGTGTTAAAGCTCGTTATTTGAGGCTGAAATTGAACAGGTTGATTCTTGAAATGAGCTCGGACGCGTGATTGAAAAACGGAGAAAAACAAACAGTTCGATACGACCTTCCGAACGCGACAAATTTGAAATTGAAGTGTATAATACACGGTTTTTCGGGATTCCGTGGTCCCGGAATAAAATTCTCTGGAAATCACATAGAAAGTTCCTCGGGTCAGATAAAGCGGCCACACAAAGTTTGAGCACCAACGGAAGACATTTGGGGTGCCGGTGTGCCCTGAACCAAGATTCGCGAAACTCGGATTATCGTGAAAAATGTGTTAAACCTCGTTATTTGAGGCCGAAAAATCGAACAGTTGATTCCTGAAATGAGCTCGGACGCGTGATTGAAAAACAGGAGAAAAACAAACGAGGCTCCGTCCGACCTTCCGAACGGGTGAAATTGAAGGGTATAATACACGGTTTTTCGGATTCCGTCCGGAATAAAATTCTCCGGAAATCACAAAGAAAGTTCCTCGGGTCAAATAAAGCGGCCACACAAAGTTTGAGCACCAACGGAAGACATTTGGGAGTGCTTGGTGTGCCACAAACCGATTCGCCAAACTCGGATTATCGTGAAAAATGTGTTAAACCTCGTTATTTGAGGCTAAAATCGAACAGGTTGATTTCTGAAATGAGCTCGGACGTGTGATTGAATAACAGGGAGAAAAAGAAATAGGTTCCGGTACGACCTTCCAAACAGATGAAATTGAAGTGTATAATACACGGTTTTTCGATTCCGTGGTCCCGAATAAAATTCTCCTGAAATCACATAGAAACTTTCTCGGGTCAGATAAAGCGGCCACGCAAAGTTTGAGCACTAACGGAAGATATTTGGGGGTGTCGGTGTCCACAACCAGCATTCGCGGAAACTCGGATTATCTTGAAAAATGTGTTAAAGCTCGTTATTTGAGGCTGAAATCGAACAGGTTGATTCCTGAAATCGAACAGGTTGAATTCCTGAAATGGGCTCGGACGCGTGATTGAAAAACGAGGAGAAAAAGAAACAGTTCCGTACGACCTTCCGAACGTTTGAAATTGAAGTGTATAATACACGGTTTTTCGGGATTCCGGAATAAAATTCTCTGGAAATCACATAGAAAGTACCTCGGGTCAGATAAAGCGGTCACGCAAAGTTTGAGTACCAACGGAAGACATTTGGGGGTGCCGGTGTGCCACAAACCAGCATTCGCCGAAACTCGGATTATCGTGAAAAATGTGTGAAAGCTCGTTATTTGAGGCTGAAATTGAACAGGTTGATTCCTGAAATGAGCTCGGACGCGTGATTGAAAAACAGGAGAAAAACAAACAAAGTTCCTCACGACCTTCGAACGGGCCAAATTGAAGTGTATAATACACGGTTTTTCGGGATTCCGTGGTCCCGGAATAAAATTCTCCGAGAATCACATAGAAAGTTCCTCGGGTCAGATAAAGCGGCCACGCAAAGTTTGAGCACTAACGGAAGACATTTGGGGGTGTCGGTGTGCCACAAACCAGCATTCGCCGAAACTCGGATTATCGTGAAAAATGTGTTAAATCTCGTTATTTGAGGCTGAAATCGAACAGGTTGATTCCTGAAATGGGCTCGGACGCGTGATTGAAAAACAGGGAGAAAAAGAAACAGGATCCGGTACGACCTTCCGAACGGCTGAAATTGAAGTGTATTATACACGGTTTTTCGGGATTCTGGGGTCCCGGAATAAAATTCTCCGGAAATCAAATAGAACGTACCTCGGGTCAGATAAGCGGTCACGCAAAGTTTGAGCACCAACGGAAGACATTTGGGGGTGCCGGTGTGCCACAAACCAGCATTCGCCGAAACTCGGATTATCGTGAAAAATGTGTTAAAGCTCGTTATTTGAGGCTGAAATCGAACAGGTTGATTCCTGAAATGGGCTCGGACGCGTGATATAAAAACAGGGAGAAAAAGAAACAGTTCCGCACGACCTTCCGAACAGCCGAAATTGAAGTGTATAATACACGGTTTCGGGATTCCGGGGTCCCTAATTAAATTCTCTGGAAATCACATAGAAAGTACCTCGGGTCAGATAAAGCGGTCACGCAAAGTTTGAGTACCAACGAGAGACATTTGGGGGTGCCGGTGTGCCACAAAAACCAAAGATTCGCCGAAACTCGGATTATCGTGAAAAATGTGTGAAAGCTCGTTATTTGAGGCTGAAATTGAACAGGTTGATTCCCGAAATGAGCTCGGACGCGTGATTGAAAAACAGGAGAAAAACAAACAGGCTCGTACGACCTTCGAACGGCTGAAATTGAAGTGTATAATACACGGTTTTTCTAGATTTCGGGGTCCGGAATAAAATTCTCCGGAAATCACATAGAAAGTTCCTCGGGTCTGATAAAGCGGCCACGCAAAGTTTGAGCACTAACGGAAGACATTTGGGGGTGTCGGTGTGCCTGAAACCAAAGATTCGCCGAAACTCTGATTATCGTGAAAAATGTGTTAAATCTCGTTATTTGAGGTTTGAAATCGAGCAGTTGATTCCTGAAATGGGCTCGGACGCGTGATTGAAAAACAGGAGAAAAAAAACGAGTTCCTAGATGACCTTCCGAACTACCGAAATTGAAGTGTATAATACACGGTTTTAGGGATCTGGGTCCCTTAATAAAATTCTCCGGAAATCAAATAGAAAGTACCTCGGTCGATAAAGTGGTCGCGCAAAGTTTGAGCACCAACGGAAGACATTTGGGGTGCCGGTGTGCCACAAACCAAAGATTCATAAACTCGGATTATCGTGAAAAATGTGTTAAAGATCGTTATTTGAGGCTGAAATCGAACAAGTTGATTCCCAAATGAGCTCGGACGCGTGATTTAAAACGGGGAGAAAAAGAAACAGGTTCCGTGACGACCTTCCGAACTACTAAATTGAAGTGTATAATACACTCGCTTTTCTGATTCAGGGTCCCTAATAAAATTCTCGGAATCACATAGAAAGTACCTCGGGTCGAGATAAGCGGCCACGCAAAGTTTGAGCACCAACGGAAGACATTTGGGGGTGCTTACCGGTGTGCCACAAACCGGATTCGCGAAACTCGTTTTTATCGTGAAAATGTGTTAAAGCTCGTTATTTGAGATCAAATTGAACAGGTTGATTCTTGAAATGAGCTCGGACGCGTGATTGAAAACGGGAGAAAAACAAACGGGCTCCGTGCGACCTTCCGAACGGCCGAAATTGAAGTGTATAATACACGGTTTTTCAGGATTCCGTGGTCCCGGAATAAAATTCTCTGGAAATCACATAGAAAGTTCCTCGGGTCAGATAAAGGGGCCACACAAAGTTTGAGCACCAACGGAAGACATTTGGGGTGCTTGGTGTGCCTGAAAACCCGATGTTCGCCGAAACTCGGATTATCGTGAAAAATGTGTTAAACCTCGTTATTTGAGGCTGAATTCGAACAGGTTGATTCCTGAAATGAGCTCGGACGCGTGATTGAAAAACATGGAGAAAAAACAAACAGTCTCGAGTCCGACCTTCCGAACGGTAGAAATTGAAGGGTATAATACACGGTTTTTCGGATTCCGGTCCCGGAATAAAATTCTCCGGAAATCACATAGAAAGTTCCTCGGGTCAGATAAAGCGGCCACACAAAGTTTGAGCACCAACGGAAGACATTTAGGGAGTGCGGTGTGCCACAAACCGATGATTCGCAAACTCGGATTATCGTGAAAAATGTGTTAAACCTCGTTATTTGAGGCTAAAATCGAACAGGTTGATTTGATTCAAAATGAGCTCGGACGTGTGATTGAATAACAGGAGAAAAAGAAACAGGAGTTCGGTCACGACCTTCCGAATGATGAAATTGAAGTGTATAATACACGGTTTTTCTGGATTCCGTGGTCCCTTTTAATAAAATTCTCCGGAAATCACATAGAAACTTTCGGGTCGGATAAAGCGTACGCAAAGTTTGAGCACTAACGGAAGATATTTGGGGGTGTGGTGTCCACAAAACCAAAGCATTTCGCAAACTCCGATTATCGTTAAAAAATGTGTTAAAGCTCGTTATTTTAGTTTGAAATCGAACAAGTTGATTCCCGAAATCGAATAAAGTTGATTTCCCGAAATGGGCTTTCGAGACGCGTGATTGAAAAACATGGAGAAAAAGAAACAGTTCCTCGACCTTCCTACGGCACATTTGAAATTGAAGTGTATAATACGGTTTTTGATTCGGGTCCGAGAACAAAATTCTCCGGAAATCACATAGAAAGTACCTCGGGTCGAATAAAGTGGCCACGAAAAGTTTGAGCACCAACGGAAGACATTTGGGGTGCCGGTGTACAAAGCATTCGCAAGAAACTCGGATTATCGTGAAAAATGTGTTAAAGCTCGTTATTTGAGGCTTAAATCGAACAGGTTGATTCCTGAAATGAGCTCGGATGCGTGATTGAAAAAACAGGGAGAAAACAAAGGGTCCGGTATTTACCTTCCGAACGGCTTAAATTAAGTGTATAATACACGGTTTTAGGATTCGCGGGTCACAATAAAATTCTCCGAAATCACATAGAAAGTTCCTAGGAGTCGAGATAAAGCGGCCACGCAAAGTTTGAGCACCAACGGAAAGACATTTGGGGGTGTCGGTGTACCCTGAAACCGACATTCGCGAAACTCGGATTATCGTGAAAAATGTGTTAAATCTCGTTATTTGAGTCTGAATCGAAAAAATCGAGCAGGTTGATTCTTGAAATGAGCTCGGACGCGTGATTGAAAAAAACGGGGAGAAAAAACAGTTCAATGCGACCTTCCGAACGGTGAAATTGAAGTGTATAATACACGGTTTTTCGGGATTTCGGGGTCCCGGAAAAAATTCTCCGGAAATCACATAGAAAGTTTCTCGGGTCGGATAAAGCGGCCACACAAAGTTTGAGCACCAATGGAAGACATTTGGGGGTCTTGCGGTGTGCCAAACCCGGCGATCGCCGAAACTCGGATTATCGTGAAAAATGTGTTAAAGCTCGTTATTTGAGGCTGAAATCGAGCAGGTTGATTCTTGAAATGAGCTCGGACGCGTGATTGAAAAACGGGAGAAAAAAGAAAAGGTCCATTCGACCTTCCAAACGGCTGAAATTGAAGTGTATAATACACGGTTTTTAGGAGTCCGGAACAAAATTCTCCGGAAATCACATAGAAGGTTCCTCGGGTCAGATAAAGCGGACACGCAAAATTTGAACACCAACGGAAGACATTTGGGGGAGTGCGGTGTGCCTGAGCCAGACGTTAGCCAGAAACTCGGATTATCGTGAAAAATGTGTTAAAGCTCGTTATTTGAAATTTGAAATCCGAGCGGGTTGATTCAAATCGAGCTTGAAATGAGCTCGGACGCGTGATTGAAAAGCGAGGAGAAAAACAAACAGGTCGGTCGACCTTCGAGCGAGTGAGGGGTGAAGTGTATAATACACGGTTTTTGGGATTAAAGAGGTCCCGGAACAAAATTCTCCGGAAATCACATAGAAAGTTTCTCGGGTCGGATAAAGCGGCCACGCAAAGTTTGAGCACTAACGGAAGACATTTGGAGTGCGGTGTGCCACAAACCAGCGTTCGCCGAAACTCGGATTATCGTGAAAAATGTGTTAAAGCTCGTTATTTGAGGCTAGTGAGTTGATTTCTGAAATCGAACGGGTTGATTCCTGAAATAAGCTCGGACGCGTGATTGAAAAACGGGAGAAAAAGCAGGGTCAGATCGACCTTCGAGAGCAGTGAAATTTAAGTGTATAATACACGGTTTTCGGGATTCGGGTTCCCGGAACAAAATTCTCGAAAATCACATAGAAAGTTCCTCGGGTCGGATAAGCGGCCACGCAAATTTTGAGCACCAACGAAAGACATTTGGGGGGTCTTAGGTGTACACAAACCTGAACGCATTAAAACTCGGATTATCGTGAAAAATGTGTTAAAGCTCGTTATTTGAGGCTGAAATCGAACAGGTTGATTCTGAAATGAGCTCGGACGCGTGATTGAAAACCGGGGATAAAACGGGTTAAGTCGACCTTCCGAACGGGTGAGGTGAGTGTATAATACACGGTTTTAGGGATTAAGGGTCCGGAACAAAATTCTCCGGAAATCACATAGAAAGTTCATCGAAGTCGGATAAAGCGGCCACGCAAAGTTTGAGCACCATTGGAAGACATTTGGCGGTGCTTGGTGTACACAAACCGGCGTTAGCGAAACTCGGATTATCGTGAAAAATGTGTTAAAGCTCGTTATTTGAGGCTGAAATCGAAGAGATTGATTTCTGAAATCGAACAGGTTGATTCCTGAAATGAGCTCGGACGCGTGATTGAAAAACAGGGAGAAAAAGAAACATGGTCCGGTACGACCTTCCAAACGGCTGAAATTGAAGTGTATATAATACACGGTTTTCGGGATTCTAGGGTCCCGGAACAAAATTCTCCGAAAATCACATAGAAAGTTCCTCGGGTCAGATAAAGCGGTCACGCAAAGTTTGAGCACCAACGGAAGACATTTGGGGGTGCCGGTGTGCCACAAACCAGCATTCGCCGAAACTCGGATTATCGTGAAAAATGTGTTAAAGCTCGTTATTTGAGGCTGAAATCGAACAGGTTGATTCTGAAATGACCTCGGACGCGTGATTGAAAAACGGGGAGAAAAACAAAAGCAGGCTCGTCGACCTTCCGAGCAGTGAAATTAGAAGTTTATAATACGGTTTTTCGGGATTAGGGGTCGGGAACAAAATTCTCCGGAAATCACATAGAAAGTTCCTCGGGTCAGATAAGCGGCCACACAAGTTTGAGCACCAACGGAAGACATTTGGGTGTGCGGTGTGCCCTACAACCGATGCGAAACTCGGATTATCGTGAAAAATGTGTTAAAGCCCGTTATTTGAGAATTTGAAATCGACGGGTTGACTTGAGAAATCGAGCGGGTTGATTCACGAAATGAGCTCGGACGCGTGATTGAAAAACAAGGAGAAAAAAAATAGGGTCGTACGACCTTACGAGCAGTGAAATTGAAGTGTATAATACGGTTTTGGGATTAAAGAATCCCGGAACAAAATTCTCCGGAAATCACAAAGAAAGTTCCTCGGGTCAGATAAAGCGTACGCAAAGTTTGAGCACCAACGGAAGACATTTTGGGAGTGCGGTGTGCCACAACCAACATTTGTCGAAACTCGGATTATCGTGAAAAATGTGTTAAAGCTCGTTATTTGAGGCTGAAATCAACAGGTTGATTCCTGAAATCGAACAGTTGATTCTTGAAATGAGCTCGGACGGCGTGATTGAAAAAACAGGAGAAAAAAAATAGGGTTAAAGTAGGACCTTCCCAAGCAGCTGAAATGAAGTGTATAATACGGTTTTGGGGATTAAGGGTCCCGGAAAAATTCTCGAAATCACATAGAAAGTTCCTCGGGTGGATAAAGCGTACGCAAAGTTTGAGCACCAACGGAAGACATTTGGGAATTTAGGTGCGGTGTGTCCACAAACCAACGTTCGCCGAAACTCGGATTATCGTGAAAAATGTGTTAAAGCTGGTTATTTGAAATCGAGGTTGATTCAAATCGAGCAGTTGATTCACGAAATGAGCTCGGACGCGTGATTGAAAACATGGAGAAAAAGAAACAGGGTCGGTGACGACTTCGAGCGGCTGAAATTGAAGTGTATAATACGGTTTCGGGATTAAAGGGTCCGGAACAAAATTCTCCGAAATCACATAGAAAGTTCCTCGGGTCAGATAAAGCGGCCACGCAAAAGTTTGAGCACCAACGGAAGACATTTGGGGTGCTTGATTGTGCCACAAACCAACATTAGTCGAAATTCGGATTATCGTGAAAAATGTGTTAAAGCTCGTTATTTGAAATTTGAAATCGAACAGTTGATTCACGAAATCGAACAGGTTGATTCCTGAAATGAGCTCGGACGCGTGATTGAAAAACGGGAGAAAAAAGAAAGCGAGGGTCGAAATCGACCTTCGAGCAAATTTGAAATTGAAGTGTATAATACGGTTTTCGGGATTAGGGTCTCGGAACAAAATTCTCCGAAATCACATAGAGAAAGTTCCTCGGGTCAGATAAAGCGTCCACGCAAAGTTTGAGCACCAACGGAAGACATTTGGGGGTCGGTGTACCTGAAACTAGCATTGCCGAAACTCGGATTATCGTGAAAAATGTGTTAAAGCTTGTTATTTGAGGTGAAATGAATCTGAAATCGAACAGTTGATTCCTGAAATGAGCTCGGACGCGTGATTGAAAAACGGGAGAAAAAAAACGAGTCCGATACGACCTTCGAACGTGAGCGAAATTGAAGTGTATAATACACGGTTTTCGGGATTACGGGGTCCGAACAAAATTCTCCGAAAATCACATAAAAGTTCCTAGGAGTCGATAAAGCGTCACGCAAAGTTTGAGCACCAACGGAAGACATTTGGGGTGCCGGTGTGCCTGAACCGACATTCGCTAAACTCGGATTATCGTGAAAAATGTGTTAAAGCTCGTTATTTGAGTTTGAAATCGAACAGGTTGATTCACGAAATCGAAAGTTGATTCACACGCTCGGACGCGCGTGATTGAAAAACGGGAAGAAAAAAAACGGGGTCGGTCGACCTTCCGAGCAGTGAAATTGAAGTGTATAATACACGGTTTTTGGGATTCCAGGGTCCCGGAACAAAATTCTCGAAAATCACATAGAAAGTTCTCGGGTCAGATAAAGCGGCCACGCAAAGTTTGAGCACCAACGGAAGACATTTGGAGGGTGCCGGTGTGTGCCTGAAAAAGCATTCGCAGAAACTCGGATTATCGTGAAAAATGTGTTAAAGCTCGTTATTTGAGGCTTAAATCGAACGGGTTGATTCCGAAATTGAACGGTTGATTCTGAACTAAGCTCGGATGCGTGATTAAAAAACAAGGGAAAAAAGCAGGGTTCCGGGTACGACCTTTCGAGCAGTGAAATTGAAGTGTATAATACACGGTTTCGGTTAGGGTCCGAGAACAAAATTCTCCGGAAATCACATAGAAAGTTCTCGGGTCAGATAAAGCGGCCACGCAAAGTTTGAGCACCAACGGAAGACATTTGGAAGTGGTACGGTGTGCACAAACCAGCATTAAGCGAAACTCGGATTATCGTGAAAAATGTGTTAAAGCTCGTTATTTGAGGCTGAAATCGAACAGGTTGATTCTGAAATCGAACAGGTTGATTCCTGAAATGAGCTCGGACGCGTGATTGAAAAACGGGAGAAAAAGAAACGAGGTTCGGTATGACCTTCAGCAGAATTTGAAATTGAAGTGTATAATACACGGTTTCGGGGGTTCGGGGTCCCAGAACAAAATTCTCCGGAAATCAGATAGAAAGTTACTCGGATCGGATAAAGCGGCCACGCAAGTTTGAGTACCAACGGAAGACATTTGGAGGTGCGGTGTGTCACAAACCAACATTTCCCAAGCTCGGATTATCGTGAAAATGTGTTAAAACTCGTTATTTGAGTTTGAAATCGAACAGGTTGATTCCTGAAATCGAACGAATTCCTAAATGAGCTCGAGACGCGTGATTGAAAAACATGGAGAAAAAAGAAACACGTTCGTCGACCTTCCGAACCGGCTGAAATTGAAGTGTATAATACACGGTTTTCGGGATTACCGTCCCGAAACAAAATTCTCCGGAAATCACATAGAAAGTTCCTCGGGTCAGATAAAGTGGCCACACAAAGTTTGAGCACCAACGGAAGACATTTGGGGGTGCCGGTGTGCCTGAGCAATGTCCCTTGAAACTTCCGGGTTATCGTGAAAAATGTGTTAAATCTCGTTATTTGAGGCTTAAATCGAACGCAGGTTGATTCACTGGAAATGAGCTCGGACGCGTGATTGAAAAACGGGGAAAAAGAAACAGGGTCAGAAGTCGACCTTCCCGAACGGCAAAATTGAAGTTGTATAATACACGGTTTTGGGATTAAGGTCCAAACAAAATTCTCCGGAAATCACATAGAAAGTTCCTCGGGTCGGATAAAGCGGCCACGCAGTTTGAGCACCAGCGGAAGACATTTGGAGGTGCGGTGTGCCACAAACGACGATTTCCGAAACTCGGATTATCGTGAAAAATGTGTTAAAGCTCGTTATTTGAGTTTGAAAATCGAAGTTGATTCTTGAAATCGAACAGGTTGATTCTTGAAATGAAGCTCGGACGCGTGATTGAAAAACGATGGGAAAAAAAAACGGGTCCTTTACCTTCGAGCGAGTGAAATTGAAGTGTATAATACACGGTTTGGGGATTTGAGTCAGAACAAAATTCTCCGGAAATCACATAGAAAGTTTCTCGGGTCAGATAA
The DNA here is from genome assembly GCF_048544455.1 of Silene latifolia. Taxonomy (NCBI): domain Eukaryota; kingdom Viridiplantae; phylum Streptophyta; class Magnoliopsida; order Caryophyllales; family Caryophyllaceae; genus Silene; species Silene latifolia. The sequence goes on along the minus strand of NW_027413208.1, from coordinate 27,565 downwards.
AGCGGTCACGCAAAGTTTGAGCACCAGGGAAGACATTTGGGGTGCGATGTGCCTACAAACCGACGATTCGCGAAACTCGGATTATCGTGAAAAATGTGTTAAAGCTCGTTATTTGAGGTGAAATCGAACAGTTGATTCACGAAATCAGGCGAGGTTGATTCACTGAAATGAGCTCGGACGCGTGATTGAAAAAAAAAGCGGGAAGAAAAAGAACGAAGGGTCGTCGACCTTTCGAGCATTTGAAATTGAAGTGTATAATACACGGTTTCGGGATTAGGGGTCCGGAACAAAATTCTCGGAAATCACATAGAAAGTTCCTCGGGTCAGATAAAGCGGCCACGAAAGTTTGAGCACCAACGGAAGACATTTGGGTGTCTTGGGTGTGCCCACAAACCAGCATTCGCAAAACTCGGATTATCGTGAAAAATGTGTTAAAGCTCGTTATTTGAGGAACAGGTTGATTCACGAAATCGAACAGTTGATTCTTGAAATGAGCTCGGACGCGTGATTGAAAAACAGGGAGAAAAAAAAACGGGGTCCGATCGACCTTTCGAGCGGCTGAAATTGAAGTGTATAATACACGGTTTTTGAGGATTTGGGGTCCCAGGAACAAAATTCTCAAATCACATAGAAAGTTCCTCGGGTCGGATAAATTGACCCACGCAAAGTTTGAGCACCAACGGAAGACATTTGGGGGTGCTTGGTGTGCCTAACACCTTTACGACATTAGCGAAACTCGGATTATCGTGAAAAATGTGTTCACAAAAAGATCGTTATTTGAGGTTTAAATCGAACGGGTTGATTTACGAAATCGAAACGGTTGATTCCTGAAATGAGCTCGGACGCGTGATTAAAAAACGGGGAGAAAAAGAAACAGGATTCGTCGACATTCCGAACGGGTGAAATTGAAGTGTATAATACACGGTTTCGGGATTACGGGGTCCGGAACAAAATTCTCGGAAATCACATAGAAAGTTCCTTGGGTCGAGATAAAGCGACCCACGCAAAGTTTGAGCACCAACGGAAGACATTTGGGGGTGCCGGTGTGCCTGAAACCGACGTCGCAGAAAGTCGGATTATCGTGAAAAATGTGTTTAAAGCTCGTTATTTGAAATTGAAATCGAAACGGTTGATTCCACGAAATCGAACGGGTTGATTCACGAAATGACCTCGGACGCGTGATTGAAAACGGGAAGAGAAAATGAACGGGATCCGGTCGACCTTCCGAGCAATGAAATTGAAGTGTAATAATACGGTTTTGGGTTCAGGGGTCCGGAACAAATTCTCGGAAATCACATAGAAAGTTCCTCGGGTCAGATAAAGCGGCCACGCAAGTTTGAGCACCAACGGAAGACATTTGGGGTGCCGGTGTGCCTGAAACCGACATTCGCAAAACTCGGATTATCGTGAAAAATGTATTAAAGCTTGTTATTTGAGTGCTGAAATCGAACAGTTGATTCCTGAAATGAACAAGTTGATTCTTTAAATGAGCTGCGTGATTGAAAAACGGGGAGAAAAAGAAATAGGGTCGTCGACCTTTGAGCATTTGAAATTGAAGTGTATAATACACGGTTTTTCGGGATTTCGGGTTCCCGAAACAAAATTCTCCGGAAATCACATAGAAAACTCCTCGGGTCAGATAAAGCGGCCACGCAAATTTTGAGCACCAACGGAAGACATTTGGGGGTGCCGGTGTGCCACAAACCGGCATTCGCGAAACTCGGATTATCGTGAAAAATGTGTTAAAGCTCGTTATTTGAGGTGAAATCGAACGAGTTGATTTTGAAATCGAACAGGTTGATTCCTGAAATGAGCTCGGACGCGTGATTAAAAAACGGGGAGAAAAAGAAAAGCAGAAGGTCCGGTACGACCTTTCGAGCAATTTGAAATTGAAGTGTAATACACGGTTTCGGGATTAAAGTCCGGGAACAAAATTTTCCGGAAATCACATAGAAAGTTCCTTGGGTCAGATAAAGCAGCCACGCAAAGTTTGAGCACCAACGGAAGACATTTGGGGGTGCCGGTGTGCCACAAACCAGCATTCGCCGAAACTCGGATTATCGTGAAAAATGTGTTAAAGCTCGTTATTTGAGGCTGAAATCGAACAGGTTGATTCCTGAAATAGAACATGTTGATTCTTGAAATGAGCTCGGACGCGTGATTGAATAACGGGGAGAAAAAAGCACGGGTCAGTACGACCTTACGAACAGTTGAAAATTGAAATCTATAATACACGGTTTTCGGGATTAGGTCCCGGAACAAAATTCTCCGGAAATCACATAGAAAGTTTCTCGGGTCAGATAAAGCGGCCACTCAAAGTTTGAGCACCAACGGAAGACATTTGGCGGTGCCTATGTGCCACAAACCAGCATTCGCCGAAACTCGGATTATCGTGAAAAATGTGTTAAAGCTCGTTATTTGAGGCTGAAATCGAACAGGTTGACTTCTGAAATCGAACAGGTTGATTCCTGAAATGACCTCGGACGCGTGATTGAAAAACAGGGAGAAAAAAAACAGGTCCAAGTACGACCTTCCGAGCGGTTGAAATTGAAGTGTATAATACACGGTTTTTCGGGATTAGGGTCCCAACAAATTTCTCCGGAAATCACATAGAAAGTTTCTCGGGTCAGATAAAGCGGTCACGCAAAGTTTGAGCACCAACGGAAGACATTTGGCGGTGCGGTGTGCCCTGAGCAAGGCGTCGCAGAAACTCGGATTATCGTGAAAAATGTGTTAAAGCTCGTTATTTGGTTGAGGCTTGAAAGAAATCGAACGTTGAATCATGAAATGAGTTCGGACGCGTGATTGAAAAACATGGAGAAAAAGAAGTCCGGTGCGACCTTCCAAGCGGCTGAAATTGAAGTGTATAATACACGGTTTTAGGATTCGGGGTCCGGAACAAAATTCTCCGGAAATCACATAGAAAGTTCATCGGGTCTGATAAAGCGGCCACGCAAAGTTTGAGCACCAACGGAAGACATTTGGGGTGCCGGTGTACCTGAGCCAACATTCGCCGAAACTCGGATTATCGTGAAAAATGTGTTAAAGCTCGTTATTTGAAATTTGAAATCGAGCAGTTGATTCTGAAATCGAACAGGTTGATTTACTGAAATGAGATCGGACGCGTGATTGAAAAACGGAGAAAAAGAAACAAGGTCCGAGTAAACATTCCAAGCAAACTTTGAAATTGAAGTGTATAATACACGGATTTTCGGGATTCTAGGGTCCCGGAACAAAATTCTCCGGAAATCACATAGAAAGTTCCTCGGGTCAGATAAAGCGTCCGGGCAAAATTTGAGCACCAACGAAAGACATTTGGGGTGCGGTGTGCCACAAACCGACGTGCAGAAAATCGGATTATACGTGAAAAATGTGTTAAAGCTCGTTATTTGAGGTGAAACAAGTTGATTCGAACAGTTGATTTTACGAAATGAGCTCGGACGCGTGATAAAAAACGGGAAAAAGAAATAGGAGTCCGGTGCGACCTTCCAGGCAGCTGAAATTGAAGTGTATAATACACGGTTTTTTGGGATTCTGGGGTTCCGGAACAAAATTCTCCGGAAATCACATAGAAAGTTCTCCGGTCGGATAAAGCGGCCACGCAAAGTTTGAGCACCAACGGAAGACATTTGGAGGTGCCGGTGTGCCACAAACCAGCATTCGCCGAAACTCGGATTATCGTGAAAAATGTGTTAAAGCTCGTTATTTGAGGCTGAAATCGAACAAGTTGATTCCTGAAATGAGCTCGGGCGCGTGATTGAAAAACGAAGGAGAAAAAGAAATTAAATTAGGTGCGACCTTCCGAAACAAGCTTAAATTGAAGTTATAATACACGGTTTTATTAATCCAGGAACAAAATTTTCCGGAAATCACATAGAAAGTTCCTCGGGTCAGATAAAGCGGCCACGCAAAGTTTGAGCACTAACGGAAGACATTTGGGGGTGCCGGTGTGCCACAAACCAGCATTCGCCAAAACTCGGATTATCGTGAAAAATGTGTTAAAGCTCGTTATTTTGAGGCTGAAATCGAACAGGTTGTTTTTTGAAATGAGCTCGGACGCGTGATTGAAAACCGGGGAGAAAAAAAAAACGGGGAGTCCGCTACGACCTTGAGCAAATTTGAAATTGAAGTGTATAATACACGGTTTTCGGGATTAAAGGTCCGAACAAAATTCTCCGGAAATGACATAGAAAGTTACTCGGGTCAGATAAAGCGGCGACGCAAAGTTTGAGCACCAACGGAAGACATTTGGGGGTGCCGGTATGCCACAAACTAGCATTGACCGAAACACGGATTATCGTGAAAAATGTGTTAAAGCTTGTTATTTGAGGTTTGAAATCGAAGTTGATTCACGAAATCGATGGGTTGATTCTGGAAATGAGCTCGGACGCGTGATTGAAAAACAGGGAGAAAAACAAACGGGGTCCGGTCCGACCTTCGAGCGAGGTGAAATTGAAGTGTATAATACACGGTTTTGGGATTCGGGGTCCGGAACAAAATTCTCCGGAAATCACATAGAAAGTTCTCGGGTGGATAAAGCGGCCACGCAAAGTTTGAGCACCAACGGAAGACATTTGGGGGTGCCGGTGTGCCCCTAAACAACATTCGCCGAAACTCGGATTATCGTGAAAAATGTGTTAAAGCTCGTTATTTGAGGCTGAAATTGACTCACGAAATCGACAGGTTGATTCACTGAAATGAGCTCGGACGCGTGATTGAAAAACAGGGAGAAAAAGAAACGGGGTCCAGTCGACCTTCCGAGCAGTGAAATTGAAGTGTATAATACACGGTTTTTCGGGATTCGGGGGTCCGGAACAAAATTCTACGAAAATCACATAGAAAGTTCCTCGGGTCGGATAAAGCGGCCACGCAAAGTTTGAGCACCAACGGAAGACATTTGGGGTGCCGGTGTGCCACAAACCCGACATTCGCAAAACTCGGATTATCGTGAAAAATGTGTTAAAACTCGTTATTTGAGTGAAATCGAAATCAGGTTGATTCCTGAAATGAGCTCGGACGCGTGATTGAAAAACGGGAGAAAAAAAACGGTCCGGTACGACCTTAGACAGGGCTGGAAATTGAAGTGTATAATACACGGTTTTTCGGGATTCTGGGGTCCGGAACAAAATTCTCAGAAATCACATAGAAAGTTCCTTGGGTCGGATAAAGCGGCCACGCAAAGTTTGAGCACCAACGGAAGACATTTGGGGGTGCCGGTGTGCCACAAACCGACATTCGCCGAAACTCGGATTATCGTGAAAAATGTGTTAAAGCTCGTTATTTGAGGTGAAATCGAAGCGGTTGATTCGTAGAGCAGGTTGATTCTTGAAATGAGCTCGGACGCGTGATTGAAAAACAGGAGAAAAAGAAACAGGGTCGGTACGACCTTCCCGAACATTTGTGAATTGAAGTGTATAATACACGGTTTTTCGGGATTACGGGGTTCCGGAACAAAATTCTCCGGAAATCACATAGAAAGTTCCTCGGGTCGGATAAAGCGGCCACTCAAAGTTTGAGCACCAACGGAAGACATTTGGCGGTGCCTATGTCTGCACAAACCGACATCGCGAAACTCGGATTATCGTGAAAAATGTGTTAAAGCTCGTTATTTGAGGTGAAATCGAACGGTTGACTTCTTAAATCGAACGGTTGATTCTGAAATGACCTCGGACGCGTGATTGAAAAACATGGAGAAAAAGAAACGGGTCCAGTACGACCTTACGAGCATTTGAAATTGAAGTGTATAATACACGGTTTTTCGGGATTCGGGTCCGGAACAAAATTCTCCGAAATCACATAGAAAGTTATCGGGTCGGATAAGCGGCCACGCAAAGTTTGAGCACCAACGGAAGACATTTGGGGTGCCGGTGTGCCTGAAACCCGACATTATTTGAAACTCGGATTATCGTGAAAAATGTGTTAAAGCTCGTTATTTGAGGTGAAATCGAACGGGTTGAATCAAATCGAAATTGATTCTGGGAGTTCGGACGCGTGATTGAAAAACATGGAGAAAAAGAAACGGTCGGTCGACCTTCAAAGCGGTGAAATTGAAGTGTATAATACACGGTTTTCGGGATTCCAGGGTCCGGAACAAAATTCTCCGGAAATCACATAGAAAGTTTCTCGGGTCGGATAAAGCGGCCACGCAAAGTTTGAGCACCAACGGAAGACATTTGGGGGTGCGGGAGTGCCCTGAAACCAACATTCGTGAAACTCGGATTATCGTGAAAAATGTGTTAAAGCTCGTTATTTGAGGTGAAATCGAACGGGTTGATTCTTGAAATCGAACGCTAAAATGGCTCGGACAGCGTGATTGAAAAACATGGAGAAAAAGAAACAAGTCGATACGACCTTCCGAGCGGCTGAAATTGAAGTGTATAATACACGATTTTTCGGGATTCCAGGGTCTCGGAACAAAATTCTCCGGAAATCACATAGAAAGTTCCTCGGGTCGAATAAAGCGTCCACAAAATTTGAACACCAACGGAAGACATTTGGGGTGGTGTGCCCAAACCGACGTCGCAGAAAATCGGATTATCGTGAAAAATGTGTTAAAGCTCGTTATTTGTTGGGTTGATTCTGAAATCGAACAAGTTGATTCCTGAAATGAGCTCGGACGCGTGATTGAAAAACAGGGGGAAAAAAATAGGGTCCGGTCTTGACCTTCGAACGGCTGAAATTGAAGTGTATAATACACGGTTTTTCGGGATTCCGGGGTCCGAGAACAAAATTCTCCGGAAATCACATAGAAAGTTCTTCGGGTCAGATAAAGCGGCCACGCAAAGTTTGAGCACCAACGGAAGACATTTGGAGGTGCCGGTGTGCCACAAACCAGCATTCGCCGAAACTCGGATTATCGTGAAAAATGTGTTAAAGCTCGTTATTTGAGGTGAAATCGAACATGGTTGATTCTTGATTCCTGAAATGAGCTCGGACGCGTGATTGAAAAACAGGAGAAAAAGAAATAGGGTCCGGTACGACCTTCCGAGCAGCTTAAAATTGAAGTGTATAATACACGGTTTTTAGGGATTAGGGGTCCCGGAACAAAATTCTCCGGAAATCACATAGAAAGTTCTCGAGATCGAGATAAAGCGGCCACGCAAAGTTTGAGCACTAACGGAAGACATTTGGGGGTGCCGGTGTGCCACAAACCAGCATTCGCCAAAACTCGGATTATCGTGAAAAATGTGTTAAAGCTCGTTATTTTGAGGCTGAAATCGAACAGGTTGTTTTTTGAAATGAGCTCGGACGCGTGATTGAAAACCGGGGAGAAAAAAACAGGGTCCGCTACGACCTTACGAACGGCTGAAATTGAAGTGTATAATACCCGGTTTATCGGGATTCCGGAACAAAATTCTCCGGAAATGACATAGAAAGTTACTCGGGTCAGATAAAGCGGCGACGCAAAGTTTGAGCACCAACGGAAGACATTTGGGGGAGCCGGTATGCCACAAACTAGCATTGACCGAAACTCGGATTATCGTGAAAAATGTGTTAAAGCTTGTTATTTTGAGGCTGAAATCGAACATGTTGATTCCTGAAATGAGCTCGGACGCGTGATTGAAAAACAGGGAGAAAAACAAACAGGGTCCGGTACGACCTTCCGAACGGCTGAAATTGAAGTGTATAATACACGGTTTTCGGGATTCCAGGGTCCCGGAACAAAATTCTCCGAAAATCACATAGAAAGTTCCTCGGGTCAGATAAAGCGTCCACGCAAAGTTTTAGCACCAACGGAAGATATTTGGGGGTGCCGGTGTGCCATAAACAACATTCGCCGAAACTCGGATTATCGTGAAAAATGTGTTAAAGCTCGTTATTTGAGGCTGAAATTGAACAGGTTGATTCCTGAACTGAGCTCGAACGCGTGATTGATAAATAGGGAGAAAAAGAAACAGGGCCCGGTACGACCTTCCGAACGGCTGGAAATTGAAGTGTATATAATACACGGTTTTCGGGATTCCAGGGTCCCGGAACAAAATTCTCCGAAAATCACATAGAAAGTTCCTCGTGTCAGGATAAGCGGCCACGCAAAGTTTGAGCACCAACGGAAGACATTTGGGGGTGCCGATGTGCCCTGAACCGACGTCGCCGAAACTCGGATTATCGTGAAAAATGTGTTAAAGCTCGTTATTTGAGGCTGAAATCGAACGGGTTGATTCCTGAAATCGAACGGGTTGATTTCTGAAATGAGCTCGGACGCGTGATTGAAAAACGAGGAGAAAAAGAAACGGGTCGGTCCGACATTCCAAACGGCTGAAATTGAAGTGTATAATACACGGTTTTTCGGGATTCCGGGTCCCGGAACAAAATTCTCCGGAAATCACATAGAAAGTTACTCGGGTCAGATAAAGCGGCCACGCAAAGTTTGAGTACCAACGGAAGACATTTGGAGGTGCCGGTGTGCCACAAACCAGCATTTCCCGAAACTCGGATTATCGTGAAAATGTGTTAAAACTCGTTATTTGAGTTTGAAATCGAACATGTTGATTCCTGAAATCGAACAGGTTGATTCCTGAAATAAGCTCGGACGCGTGATTGAAAAACATGGAGAAAAAGAAACGGGTCCGGTACGACCTTCCCGAACAATTTGAAATTGAAGTGTATAATACACGGTTTTTCGGGATTAAAGGTCCGGAACAAAATTCTCCGGAAATCACATAGAAAGTTCCTCGGGTCGGATAAAGTGGCCACACAAAGTTTGAGCACCAACGGAAGACATTTGGGGGTGCGGTGTGCCAAACCGACGTCGCCGAAACTCGGATTATCGTGAAAAATGTGTTAAAGCTCGTTATTTGAGGCTTAAATCGAACGGTTGATTGATTCGAAATTGAGCTCGGAAATTTGCTCGGACGTGATTGAAAAACGAGGAGAAAAAGAAACAAGGTCGATACGACCTTCCGAACAGGTGAAATTGAAGTGTATAATACACGGTTTTTCGGGATTCCGGAACAAAATTCTCCGGAAATCACATAGAAAGTTCCTCGGGTCAGATAAAGTGGCCACACAAAGTTTGAGCACCAACGGAAGACATCTGGGGGTGCCGGTGTGCCACAAACCAGCATTCGCGAAACTCGGATTATCGTGAAAAATGTGTTAAAGCTCGTTATTTGAGGCTGAAATCGAACAGGTTGATTCCTGAAATCGAACAGGTTGATTCCTGAAATGAGCTCGGACGCGTGATTGAAAAACGGGAGAAAAAACAAAACGGGGTCGGTATGACCTTCCCGAGCGGGCGCTGAAATTGAAGTGTATAATACACGGTTTTTCGGGATTAGGGGTCCGAACAAAATTCTCCGGAAATCACATAGAAAGTTTCTCGGGTCAGATAAGCGGCCACGCAAAGTTTGAGCACCAACGGAAGACATTTGGGGGTGCCGGTGTGCCTGAAACGTTCGGCCGAAACTCGGATTATCGTGAAAAATGTGTTAAAGCTCGTTATTTGTGGTTGAAATCGAACAGGTTGATTTCTGAAATCGAACAGGTTGATTTCTGAAATGAGCTCGAACGCGTGATTGAAAAACATGGAGAAAAAGAAACGGTCCCGATACGACCTTCCGAACGGAAATTGAAGTGTATAATACACGGTTTCGGGATTCGGGGTCCGGAACAAAATTCTCCGGAAATCACATAGAAAGTTTCTCGGGTCAGATAAAGCGGCCACGCAAAGTTTGAGCACCAACGGAAGACATTTGGGGGTGCCGGTGTGCCACAAACCAACATTCGCCGAAACTCGGATTATCGTGAAAAATGTGTTAAAGCTCGTTATTTGAGGCTGAAATCGAACAGGTTGATTCCTGAAATGAGCTCGGACGCGTGATTGAAAAACATGGGAGAAAAAGAAACGGGGTCGAATACGACCTTTCGACGGCTTGAAATTGAAGTGTATAATACACGGTTTTCGGGATTCGGGTCCCGGAACAAAATTCTCCGGAAATCACATAGAAAGTTCCTCGGGTCAGATAAAGCGGTTACGCAAAGTTTGAGCACCAACGGAAGACATTTGGGGGTGCCGGTGTGCCAAAAACGACATTCGCAAAACTCGGATTATCGTGAAAAATGTGTTAAAGCTCGTTATTTGAGGTTTGAAATCGAACGTGATTTACGAAATCGAACGGGTTGATTCCTGAAATGAGCTCGGACGCGTGATTGAAAAACGGGAGAAAAAAACAAAGGGTCAGTGCGACCTTCCGAGCAGGTGAAATTGAAGTGTATAATACACGGTTTTTTGGGATTCCGGGGTCCGGAACAAAATTCTCCGGAAATCACATAGAAGTTCTCGAATTCGGATAAAGCGGCCACGCAAAGTTTGAGCACCAACGGAAGACATTTGGGGTGCGGTGTGCCTGAAACCAGCATTCCGCCGAAACTCGGATTATCGTGAAAAATGTGTTAAAGCTCGTTATTTGAGGCTTAAATCGAACAGGTTGATTCTGAAATCGAATGAGCTCGGACTCGTGATTTGAAAAACGAGGAGAAAAAGAAACGGGGTCAGTCCGACCTTCGAGCAATTTTAAATTGAAGTGTATAATACACGGTTTTTCGGGATTCCGGGGTCCGGGGCAAAATTCTCCGGAAATCACATAGAAAGTTCCTCGGGTCGAGATAAAGCGGCCACGCAAAGTTTGAGCACCAACGGAAGACATTTGGGGGTGCCGGTGTGCCACAAACCGACATTCGCAAAACTCGGATTATCGTGAAAAATGTGTTAAAGCTCGTTATTTGAGGCTGAAATCGAACGGGTTGATTCTGAAAATCGAATGAGCTCGGGATGCGTGATTGAAAAACAGGAGAAAAATCGGGTTCGGTCGACCTTAAGTCCCAAAAAATTGAAGTGTATAATACACGGTTTCGGGATTCCCGGTCCGGAAACAAAATTCTCCGAAATCACATAGAAAGTTCCTCGAGTCAGATAAAGCGGCCACGCAAAGTTTGAGCACCAACGGAAGACATTTGGGGTGTCGGTGTGCCACAAACCGGCATTCGCCAAAACTCGGATTATCGTGAAAAATGTATTAAAGCTCGTTATTTGAAATTTGAAATCGAACGGGTTGATTCTGAAATGAACGAGTTGATTCTCGGACTCGGACGTGATTGAAAAAACGGGGAGAAAAAAAACGGGTCAGTACGACCTTCCGAGCATTTTAAATTGAAGTGTATAATACACGGTTTTTCGGGATTCGGGGTTTCCGGAACAAAATTCTCCGGAAATCACATAGAAAGTTCTCGGGTCAGATAAAGCGGCCACGCAAAGTTTGAGCACCAACGGAAGAATTTGGGGGTGCCGGTGTGCCTAAACCAGCATTCGCCGAAACTCGGATTATCGTGAAAAATGTGTTAAAGCTCGTTATTTGAGGCTTCGAAATCGAAGGGTTGATTTCTGAAATCGGACAGGTTGATTCCTGAAATGAGCTCGGACGCGTGATTGAAAAACATGGAGAAAAAGAAACGGTTAGGTTATGACCTTCCCGAGCAGTGAAATTGAAGTGTATAATACACGGTTTTTCGGGATTACGGGGTCCCGGAACAAAATTCTCCGGAAATCACATAGAAAGTTTCTCGGGTCAGATAAAGCGGCCACGCAAAGTTTGAGCACCAACGGAAGACATTTGGGGGTGCCGGTGTGCCACAAACCAGCATTCGCAGAAACTCGGATTATCGTGAAAAATGTGTTAAAGCTCGTTATTTGAGGTTGAAATCGAACAGGTTGATTCACGAAATCGAACGGGTTGATTCGGAGTTCGGACGCGTGATTGAAAAACGGGAAAAAAAAACGGGGGTCAGTCGACCTTCCCTAAGGCAGGGAAATTGAAGTGTATAATACACGGTTTCGGGATTAAAGGTCCGGAACAAAATTCTCCGGAAATCACATAGAAAGTTCCTCGGGTCGGATAAAGCGGCCACACAAAGTTTGAGCACCAACGGAAAGACATTTGGGGGTCTGCGGTGTGCCCTGAAAAACGACATTCGCCGAAACTCGGATTATCGTGAAAAATGTGTTAAAGCTCGTTATTTGAAATCGAAGGGTTGATTCCTGAAATCGAATAGGTTGATTCCTGAAATGAGCTCGGACGCGTGATTGAAAAAATGGAGAAAAAGAAACGGGGTCCGTGTATGACCTTCCAACGGAAATTGAAGTGTATAATACACGGTTTTCGGGATTAGGGTCCGGAACAAAATTCTCCGAAAATCACATAGAAAGTTCCTCGGGTCGGATAAAGCGGCCACGCAAAGTTTGAGCACCAACGGAAGACATTTGGGGGTGCGGTGTGCCTGAAACCCCGGCATTCGCCGAAACTCGGATTATCGTGAAAAATGTGTTAAAGCTCGTTATTTGATTTGAAATCGAAGCTTGATTCTATCGAACAGGTTGATTCCTGAAATGAGCTCGGACGCGTGATTGAAAAACGGGAGAAAAAGAAACGGGGTCGTTATGACCTTCCGAACAGCTGAAATTGAAGTGTATAATACACGGTTTTTAGGGATTCGGGGTCCGGAACAAAATTCTCCGGAAATCACATAGAAAGTTCCTCGGGTCGGATAAAGCGGCCACGCAAAGTTTGAGCACCAACGGAAGACATTTGGGGGTGCCGGTGTGCCACAAACCGACATTCGCGAAACTCGGATTATCGTGAAAAATGTGTTAAAGCTCGTTATTTGAGGTTGAAAATCGAACGGGTTGATTCTTGAAATCGAACAGGTTGTTCCTGAAATGAGCTCGGACGCGTGATTGAAAAACGGGAGAAAAAAACGAGGGTCAGTGCGACCTTCGGGTTAACGGGTTTGAAATTGAAGTGTATAATACCACGGTTTTCGGGATTTTGGGTCCGGAACAAAATTCTCGGAAATCACATAGAAAGTTCCTCGGGTCGATAAAGCGGCCACGGTCGGAGTTTGAGCAATTAAGGAAGACATTTGGGGTCTTTTGGGGTCAATTAGGTGTTTGCCTGGTTCGGGTTGAGCATTTCGGATTATCGTGAAAAATGTGTTAAAGCTCGTTATTTGAAGGGGATCGGAGTCAATTTTCCACTTCGAACGAGGTTGATTCTGAAATGAGCTCGGGTGATTGAAAAATCGGGGGAAAAAATTTTTAGTGGGGGTCTGAAACCGACCTTCCGAACGGTCTTGTGAAGTGTATAATACACGGTTTTCGGGATTCCGGGTCCGGAACAAAATTCTCAAAATCACATAGAAAGTTCCTCGGTCGGATAAAGCGGCCACCAAAGGTTTGAGCACCAACGGAAGACATTTGGGGTGCATGTGCCACAAACCCGGCATTCGCCGAAACTCGGATTATCGTGAAAAATGTGTTAAAGCTCGTTATTTGAGGCTTTGAAATCGAATAGGTTGATTCTTGAAATCGAGCTCGGACCGTGATTGAAAAACAGGGAGAAAAAACGGGGTCCGGTGCGACCTTCCGAACGGCTGAAATTGAAGTGTATAATACACGGTTTTCGGGATTCCGGAACAAAATTCTCCAGAAATCACATAGAAAGTTCCTCGGGTCGGATAAAGCGGCCACGCAAAGTTTGAGCACCAACGGAAGACATTTGGGGTGCCGGTGTGCCACAAACCGACATTCGCAAAACTCGGATTATCGTGAAAAATGTGTTAAAGCTCGTTATTTGAGGCTTGAAATCGAAGGGTTGATTCCTGAAATCGAACAGTTGATTCCTGAAATGAGCTCGGACGCGTGATTGAAAAACGGGAGAAAAAGAAACGGTCCGGTATGACCTTCCAAACGATTTAGAAATGAAGTGTATAATACACGGTTTTTCGGGATTCGGGGGTCCGGAACAAAATTCTCCTACAAATCACATAGAAAGTTCCTCGGAATCGAGATAAAGCGGCCACGCAAAGTTTGAGCACCAACGGAAGACATTTGGGGTGCCGGTGTGCCCTGGCTTGGCATTCCCAGAAACTCGGATTATCGTGAAAAATGTGTTAAAGCTCGTTATTTGAGGTTGAAATCGAATAGATTGATTCCTGAAATCGAACAGGTTGATTCTGAAATGAGCTCGGACGCGTGATTGAAAAACATGGAGAAAAAGAAAAACGGGGTCGGTGCGACCTTCGAGCATTTGAAATTGAGTGTATAATACACGGTTTTTCGGGATTTCGGGGTCCCGGAACAAAATTCTCCGGAAATCACATAGAAAGTTCCTCGGGTCAGATAAAGTTGCCACACAAAGTTTGAGCACCAACGGAAGACATTTGGGGGTGCCGGTGTGCCACAAACAAGCATTCGCAGAAACTCGGATTATCGTGAAAAATGTGTTAAAGCTCGTTATTTGAGGCTGAAATCGAACGAGGTTGATTCTGAAATGACCTCGGACGCGTGATTGAAAAACGGGGAGAAAAAGAAACGGGTCGGTATGACCTTCAAACGTGCTTAAATTGAAGTGTATAATACACGGTTTTTTTAGATTCAAAGAGTCCGGAACAAAATTCTCCGGAAATCACATAGAAAGTTCTCGGGTCAGATAAATCGGCCACGCAAAGTTTGAGCACCAACGGAAGACATTTGGGGGTGCCGGTGTGCCACAAACCAGCATTCACTGAAACTCGGATTATCGTGAAAAATGTGTTAAAGCTCGTTATTTGAGGCTGAAATCGAACAAGTTGATTCCTGAAATCGAACAGGTTGATTCTGAAATGAGCTCGGACGCGTGATTGAAAAACGGAGAAAAAGAAACAGGGTCGGTCGACCTTCCGAGCAGGGCGAAATTGAAGTGTATAATACACGGTTTTCGGGATTCGGGGTCCGGAACAAAATTCTCCGGAAATCACATAGAAAGTTCCTCGGGTCAGATAAGCGGCCACGCAAAGTTTGAGCACCAACGGAAGACATTTGGGGTGCCGGTGTGCCTGAAACGAGTCAATTCGCAAAACTCGGATTATCGTGAAAAATGTGTTAAAGCTCGTTATTTGAAATCTTCGAAATCGAACGGGTTGATTCCTGAAATGAGCTCGGACGCGTGATTGAAAAACGGGGAAAAAAGAAACGGGGTCCGATACGACCTTCCGAGCAGTGAAATTGAAGTGTATAATACACGGTTTTCGGGATTAAGAGGTCCGGAACAAAATTCCTCGGAAATCACATAGAAAGTTCCTCGGGTCGGATAAAGCGGCCACGCAAAGTTTGAGCACCAACGGAAGACATTTGGGGTGCGGTGTGCCTGAAACCGGCATTCGCGAAACTCGGATTATCGTGAAAAATGTGTTAAAGCTCGTTATTTGAGGAGTTGAAATCGAAGGATTGATTCTGAAATCGAACAGTTGATTCTGAAATGAGCTCGGACGTGTGATTGAAAAACGGGAGAAAAAGAAACGAGGTCGGTGACCTTCCAACGGTTGAAATTGAAGTGTATAATACACGGTTTCGGGATTAAGGGTCCGGAACAAAATTCTCCCAAAATCACATAGAAAGTTCCTCGGGTCAGATAAAGCGGCCACGCAAAGTTTGAGTACCAACGAAAGACATTTGGGGGTGCCGGTGTGCCCTGAAACACATTCGCGAGAAACTCGGATTATCGTGAAAAATGTGTTAAAGCTCGTTATTTGAGGTTGAAATCGAACTTGATTCACTAAATCGAACGGGTTGATTCCTGAAATGAGCTCGGACGCGTGATTGAAAAACGGGAGAAAAAAAACGGGTCCGGTCGACCTTCCGAACGGCTGAAATTGAAGTGTATAATACACGGTTTCGGGATTAAAGGGGTCCGGAACAAAATTCTCCGGAAATCACATAGAAAGTTCCTCGGGTCGGATAAAGCGGCCACACAAAGTTTGAGCACCAACGGAAGACATTTGGGGGTGCCGGTGTGCCTGAACCGACATTCCCAGAAACTCGGATTATCGTGAAAAATGTGTTAAAGCTCGTTATTTGAGGTGAAATCGAACGAGTTGATTCCTGAAATCGAACGAGGTTGATTCTGAAATGAGCTCGGACGTGATTGAAAAACGGGAGAAAAAGAAACGGGGGTCCGGTGCGACCTTCCGAGCAGTTGAAATTGAAGTGTATAATACACGGTTTTTCGGGATTCCGGGTCCCGGAACAAAATTCTCCGGAAATCACATAGAAAGTTCCTCGGGTCGGATAAAGCGGCCACGCAAAGTTTGAGCACCAACGGAAGACATTTGGGGTGCCGGTGTGCCTGGCCCAGCATTCGCGAAACTCGGATTATCGTGAAAAATGTGTTAAAGCTCGTTATTTGAGGTGAAATCGAACGGGTTGATTCTGAAATGAGCTCGGACGCGTGATTGAAAACGGGAGAAAAAGAAAGGTCCAGTCGACCTTCCGAGCAGTGAAATTGAAGTGTATAATACACGGTTTCGGGATTAGGGGTCCGGAACAAAATTCTCCGGAAATCACATAGAAAGTTCCTCGGGTCAGATAAGCGGCCACGCAAAGTTTGAGCACCAACGGAAGACATTTGGGGGTGCCGGTGTGCCACAAACCCGGCGTTCGCGAAACTCGGATTATCGTGAAAAATGTGTTAAAGCTCGTTATTTGAAAAAAATCGAAATTGATTCTGAAATCGAACAGGTTGATTCTGAAATGAGCTCGGACGCGTGATTGAAAAAGGAGAAAAAGAAACGAGGTCGTCGACCTTCGAGCGGCTGAAATTGAAGTGTATAATACACGGTTTTTCGGGATGACGGGGTCCCGGAACAAAATTCTCCAGAAATCACATAGAATGTTCCTCGGGTCAGATAAAGCGGTCACGCAAAGTTTGAGCACCAACGGAAGACATTTGGGGGTGCCGGTGTGCCAGAAACCAGCATTCGCCGAAACTCGGATTATCGTGAAAAATGTGTTAAAGCTCGTTATTTGAGGTAAAATCGAACAGTTGATTCTGAAATGAACTTGGACGCTCGGATCGTGATTGAAAAACATGGAGAAAAAAATAGGGTCGATACGACCTTAAAACAAGTGAAATTGAAGTGTATAATACACGGTTTTCGGGATTCCGGGGTCCCGGAACAAAATTCTCCGGAAATCACATAGAAAGTTACTCGGGTTAGATAAAGCGGCCACGCAAAGTTTGAGCACCAACGGAAGACATTTGGGGTGCCGGTGTGCCTAAAACCAACGTTCGCCAAAACTCGGATTATCGTGAAAAATGTGTTAAAGCTCGTTATTTGAGGGTGAAATCGAACAGGTTGATTCCAAAAATCGAACAGGTTGATTCCTGAAATGAGCTCGGACGCGTGATTGAAAAACAGGAAAAAAAAACGGTCCGGTCGACCTTCCAAGCAGGTAAATTGAAGTGTATAATACACGGTTTTCGGGATTAGGTCCGGAACAAATTCTCCGGAAATCACATTGAAAGTTCCTCGGGTCGGATAAAGCGGCCACGCAAAGTTTGAGCACCAACGGAAGACATTTGGGGGTGTCGGTGTGCCTGAAATCTGACATTTCCGAAAACTCGGATTATCGTGAAAAAATGTGTTAAAACTCGTTATTTGAGGCTGAAATCGAGCAAGGTTGATTCACGAAATCGAACCATGTTGATTCCTGAAATGAGCTCGGACGCGTGATTGAAAAACGGGAGAAAAAGCAAACGGGTTCCAGTCGTCGACCTTCCGAGCAGTGAAATTGAAGTGTATAATACACGGTTTTCGGGATTAAAGGGGTCCGGAACAAAATTCTCGAAATCACATAGAAAGTTCCTCGGGTCGAGATAAAGCGGCCACGCAAAGTTTGAGCACCAACGGAAGACATTTGGGGTGCTTGGTGTGCCTGAAACCCGACATTCGCAGAAACTCGGATTATCGTGAAAAATGTGTTAAAGCTCGTTATTTGAGGCTTTGAAATCGAACAGTTGATTCTGAAATCGAACTTGATTCTGAAATGAGCTCGGACGCGTGATTGAAAAACGGGGAGAAAAAAAACGAAGGTCCGTACGACCTTGAAGCAGCTTAAATTGAAGTGTATAATACACGGTTTTTTGGGATTCCAGGGTTCCGGAACAAAATTCTCCGGAAATCACATAGAAAGTTCTCGGGTCGAGATAAAGCGGCCACGCAAAGTTTGAGCACCAACGGAAGACATTTGGGAGGTGCGGTGTACCTGACAGCGATTCCAGAAACTCGGATTATCGTGAAAAATGTGTTAAAGCTCGTTATTTGAGTTTGAAATCGAACAGTTGATTCAAATCGAACGGTTGATTCTAAATGAGCTCGGACGCGTGATTGAAAAACGGGAGAAAAAAAAACGGTCGACCTTCCGAGCAAGCTGAAATTGAAGTGTATAATACACGGTTTTTCGGGATTCAGGGTCCCGGAACAAAATTCTCCGGAAATCACATAGAAAGTTCTCGGGTCAGATAAAGCGGCCACGCAAAGTTTGAGCACCAACGGAAGACATTTGGGGGTGCCGTGTGCCTGGCCGAAACCGTTCGCGAAACTCGGATTATCGTGAAAAATGTGTTAAAGCTCGTTATTTGAAATTTGAAATCGAACGGGTTGATTCTGAAATCGAACGAGTTGATTCTGGAAATGAGCTCGGACGCGTGATTGAAAACGGGGAGAAAAAAAACGAGGTTCCGTTACGACCTTAGAACGGATGAAATTAAGTGTATAATACACGGTTTTCGGGATTCCAAAGTCCCGGAACAAAATTCTCCGAAAATCACATAGAAAGTTCCTCGGGTCGGATAAAGCGGCCACGCAAAGTTTGAGCACCAACGGAAGACATTTGGAGTGCGGTGTGCCTGAAACCGACGTCCAAAACTCGGATTATCGTGAAAAATGTGTTAAAGCTCGTTATTTGAAATGAAATCGGCAGGTTGATTCTGAAATCGAACAGGTTGATTCTTGAAATGAGCTCGGACGCGTGATTGAAAAACGGGGAGAAAAAGAAACGGGATCGATGACCTTCCGAGCAATTTGAAATTGAAGTGTATAATACACGGTTTTCGGGATTAGGGGTCCCGAATAAAATTCTCCGGAAATCACATAGAAAGTTTCTCGGGTCAGATAAAGCGGCCACGCAAAGTTTGAGCACAACGGAAGACATTTGGGGGTGCCGGTGTGCCCTAAAACCGGCATTCCAGAAACTCGGATTATCGTGAAAAATGTGTTAAAGCTCGTTATTTGAGGTGAAATCGAATGCAGGTTGATTCACGAAATCGAGCAGGTTGATTTCTGAAATGAGCTCGGACGCGTGATTGAAAAACGGGGAGAAAAATAAACGAGGTCAGTCACGACTTTAGAGCAGTGAAATTGAAGTGTATAATACACGGTTTCGGGATTAGGGGTCCGGAATAAAATTCTCCGAAAATCACATAGAAAGTTCCTCGGGTCGGATAAAGCGGCCACGCAAAGTTTGAGCCCCAACGGAAGACATTTGGGGGTGCCGTGTGTGCCTGAAACCGACGTTTCGCCAAACTCGGATTATCGTGAAAAATGTGTTAAAGCTCGTTATTTGAAATTTGAAATCGAACGGAGTTGATTCCTGAAATCGAAATGTTGATTCTGAAATGAGCTCGGACGCGTGATTGAAAAACGGGAGAAAAACAAACGGGGTCCGAGTCCGACCTTCGAACAGTCAGAAATTGAAGTGTATAATACACGGTTTTCGGGATTCCAGGGTCCGGAACAAAATTCTCCGGAAATCACATAGAAAGTTCCTCGGGTCGGATAAAGCGGCCACGCAAAGTTTGAGCACCAACGGAAGACATTTGGGGGTGTGCGGTGTGCCTCCTGAAACAACGTCGCGAAACTCGGATTATCGTGAAAAATGTGTTAAAGCTCGTTATTTGAAATCGAAATCGAACATGTTGATTCTGAAATCCAGAAATGGTTGATTCTGAAATGAGCTCGGACGCGTGATTGAAAAACGAGGAGAAAAAAAACGGTCGATGTGACCTTGAACGCTAAAATTGAAGTGTATAATACACGGTTTTTCGGGATTCGGGTCCGGAACAAAATTCTCAGAAATCACATAGAAAGTTTCTCGGGTCGGATAAAGCGGCCACGCAAAGTTTGAGCACCAACGGAAGACATTTGGGGGTGCGGTTTGCCTGAAACCAGTATTCGCCGAAACTCGGATTATCGTGAAAAATGTGTTAAAGCTCGTTATTTGAAATTTGAAATGGAGCAAGTTGATTCTGAAATGAGCTGGACGTGATTGAAAAATCCGTAGGGGAGAAAAAGAAAAGATTTTAACAAGTGAAATTGAAGTGTATAATACGAGTTTTTCGGGATTAGGGTCCCGGAACAAAATTCTCCGGAAATCACAAAAGTTCCCAGGTGATAATGACCCACGCAAAGTTTGAGCACCAACGGAAGACATTTGAGGGTCATGTGCTAAACCAACATTAGGAAACTCGGATTATCGTGAAAAATGTGTTAAAGCTCGTTATTTGAAATTGAAATTTACGAAATCGGTTGATTCTGAAATGAAGCTCGGACACGTGATTGAAAAAGCGAGGAAAAAAAGAAACAGGTCGGTACGACCTTGAAGTGAAATTGATGTAATACGGTTTTCGGATCTGGTCGGTCTAAACAAAATTCTCAAATCACATAAAGTTCCTCGAATGAAATAAGCTTCCACGCAAAAGTTTGAGCACTAATAGAAGACATTTAGGGGTATTTACAAACCGGCGTTGTTGGATTATCGTGAAAAATGTGTTAAAGCTTCGTTATTGAAATGATTCGCGCCATTTGATTCTGAAATGACCTCGGACGGCGTGATTGAAAAACAAGGAGAAAAAGAAAACGAGTTAAAGTCTTTGACCTTCAAAGCAGCTCAAATTGAAGTGTATAATACGGTTTCGGGATTAGGGGTCCGGAATAAAATTCTCCGGAAATCACATAGAAAGTTCCTCGGGTTAGATAAAGCGGTCACGCAAAGTTTGAGCACCAACGGAAGACATTTGGGGTCTTGGGTGTGCCCTGAAAACCAGCATTCTAGAAACTCGGATTATCGTGAAAAATGTGTTAAAGCTCGTTATTTGAAATTTGAAATCGAGCAGTTGATTCTTGAAATTGATTCTTGAAATGAGCTCGGACGCGTGATTGAAAAAGCGAGGAGAAAAAAAAGAGGTGGTTAAGTCGACCTTCCGAACAAGTGAAATTGAAGTGTATAATACACGGTTTTTGGTTAGGGTCCGGAATAAAATTCTCAAAATCACATAGAAGTTCCTCGGTGAGATAAAGCGTACACGCAAAGTTTGAGCACCAACGGAAGACATTTGGGGGTCCCGGTGTGCCAGAAACCGGCATTCGCAGAAACTCGGATTATCGTGAAAAATGTGTTAAAGCTCGTTATTTGGGCCAGAAATCGAGCGGGTTGATTCCTGAAATCGAGCTCGGATGTTGATTCCTGAAATGAGCTCGGACGCGTGATTGAAAACGGGAAAAAAAAAATTAATCGACCTTCCAGGCAGTTGAAATTGAAGTGTATAATACGGTTTCGGGATTAAAGGTCCGGAACAAAATTCTCAGGAAATCACATAGAAAGTTCCTCGGGTCGATAAAGCGTACGCAAAGTTTGAGCACCAACGGAAGACATTTGGGGGTGTTGGTGTGCCTGAAACAAACATTAAAAAACTTCGGATTATCGTGAAAAATGTGTTAAAGCTTTTATTTGAGTTGAAATCGAACGGGTTGATTCACGAAATCGAGCTTGATTTGTGATTCGGACGCGTGATTGAAAAACGAGGAGAAAAAGCGAGGGTCGGTGCGACCTTAGAAACAGGCTCAGAAATTGAAATGTATAATACACGGTTTTTGGGATTAAGATCGAACAAAATTCTCAGGAAATCACATAGAAAGTTCCTCGGGTCGGATAAGCGGCCCGCAGGTTTGAGCACCAACGGAGAGACATTTGGGGTCTGCGGTGTGCCTGAAACCGGCGTTAACGTCGCCGAAACTCGGATTATCGTGAAAAATGTGTTAAAGTTCGTTATTTGAGGCTGAAATCGAACAGGTTGATTCACGAAATGAGCTCGGACGCGTGATTGAAAAACAGGAGAAAAAACAAACAGGATCGGTAAGACCTTCCGAACGGCTGAAATTGAAGTGTATAATACACGGTTTTTCGGGATTCCGGGTCCCGGAACAAAATTCTCCGGAAATCACATAGAAAGTTCCTCGGGTCAGATAAAGCGGCCACGCAAAAGTTTGAGCACCAACGGAAGACATTTGGGGGTGCCGGTGTGCCACCAACCAGCATTCGCCGAAACTCGGATTATCGTGAAAATGTAATAAAGTTCGTTATTTGAGGTGAAATTGAACAGGTTGATTCCCTGAAATGAGCTCAGACGCGTGATTGAAAAACAGGGAGAAAAAGAAAAACAGGTCGGTACGACCTTGAACGGCTGAAATTGAAGTGTATAATACACGGTTTTTCGTGATTCCGGGGTCCCGGAATAAAATTCTCCGTAAATCACATAGAAAGTTCCTCGGGTAAGATAAAGCGGTCACGCAAAGTTTGAGCACCAACGGAAGACATTTGTGGGTTTCGTGTCTGCCACAAACCAGCATTCGCCGAAACTCGGATTATCGTGAAAAAATGTGTTAAAGCTCGTTATTTGAGGCTGAAATCGACAGGTTGATTCCGAAATGAGCTCGGGCGTGATTGAAAAACGAGGAGAAAAAAACAGGTTCCGGTACGATCTTCCGAACGGCTGAAATTGAAGTGTATATAATACGGGTTTTCGGGATTCCGGTCCCTAATAAAATTCTCCGAAAATCACATAAAAAGTTTCTCGGGTCAGATAGAACGGCTTACGCAAAGTTTGAGCACCAACGGAAGACATTTGAAGGTGCCGGTGCCACAACCAGCATTCGCCGAAACTCGGTTATTTGAGGCGAACAACAGGTTGATTCCCTGAAATGAGGTCGGACGCGTGATTGAAAACAGAAGAGAAAAAGAAACAGGTTCCGGTACGACGTTGCTAACGGCTGAAATTGAAGTGTATAATACATCGGTTTTGAATTCCGGTCCCTAATAAAATTCTCCGAAATCACATAGAAAGTTCCTCGGGTCAGATAAAACGGCCACGCAAAGTTTGACCACCAACGGAAGACATTTGGGGGTGCTTCTGTTCCACAAACCGTGATTCAATAAACTCCTGATTATCGTGAAAAATGTGTTAAAGCTCGTTATTTGAGGTCGAAATCGAATTTCTCATTCGAATAGGTTGATTCCTAAGATGAGCTCGGACGCGTGATTGAAAAACAAGTAGAAAAAGAAACAGGTTCCTAGACGACCTTCCGAACTACTGAATCAAGTGCGGCATAATACACATTTTTTCGATTCTCGGGTCCTTGGAATAAAATTCTCAAAATCACATAGAAAGTTCCCAGTCGAGATTAAAGCGGCCACGCAAAGTTTGAACACCAACGGAAGACATTTGGGGATGTTTAGGTGTGCAAACCAAAGATTCGCCGAAACTTCTGATTATCGTGAAAATGTGTTAAAACTAATTATTTGAGGCCGAAAACGAGCAGGTTGATTTACGATTGATTCAAAGTTGATTCCCAAAATGAGCCTGAATTGAAAAAGCAGGGAGAAAAAGAAACGAGGTTTGCACGACCTTCCGAACTACCGAAATCAAGTGTATAATACGGTTTTTCGGATTCGGTCCCTTTAACAAAATTCTCCCGGAAATCACATAGAAAGTTCCTCGGGTCGAGATAAGCGGACACGCAAAGTTTGAGCGTCAACGGAAGACATTTGGGGGAGTGTTGGTGTGCCACAAACCAAGATTCATTAAACTTGATTATCGTGAAAAATGTGTTAAAGTCGTTATTTGAGGCCGAAATCGAAAAGTTGATTTAAATCGAACGGTTGATTCCTGAAATGAGCTCGGACGCGTGATTGAAAAAAAGGAAAAAAATGGTTTGTACGACCTTAAGCGGCTAAATTGAAGTGTATAATACACGGTTTTTACGGGATTAGGGTCCCTAGGAATAAAATTCTCCTGAAATCACTTAGAAAGTTCCTCGGGTCAGATAAAGCGGCCACGCAAGTTTGAGCACCAACGGAAGACATTTGGGGGTGCTGGTGTACACAAACTCGACGTTTGACGCAAAACTCCTGATTATCGTGAAAAAATGTTTAAAGCTCATTATTTGAGGTCGAAATCGAACAGGTTGATTCTCAAATGAGCTGGGACGTGATTGAAAAAGCAGGAGAAAAAGAAAACGAGTTGATCACGACCTTGAATCACTAAAATTGAAGTGTATAATATACTTGGTTTTAGGGATTAAGGTCTTAAATAAATTTAAATCACATAGAAAGTTCCTCGGATCGAGATAAAGCGCCACGCAAAGTTTGAGCACCAACGGAAGACATTTGGGGTGCGCATGTGCCTAAACCAAAGATTCGCTAAAACTCTGACATCTTGAAAATGTGTTAAAAGTCAGTTATTTGATTCTCAAAATCGAAAAGTTTGATTCTCGAAATGAGCTCGGACGCGTGATTGAAAAACGGGGAGAAAAGAAACATTCGGTCCGACCTTCGAACGACCGAAATCAAGTGTATAATACACGGTTTCGGGATCTTCGGGTCCCTTTGGGAAAAATTCGGGAATCACATAGAAAGTTCCTCGGGTCAGATAAAGCGGCCTGCAAAGTTTGAAACACCAACGTAAGACATTAAAAGTCTTGGGTGCTCCAAACCAAAGATTCATCGCAAAACTCCTGATTATCGTGAAAAATGTTAAAGCTTCGTTATTTGAGGTTTGAATTGAACAAACGGTTGATTCACAAATGAGCTCGGACGCGTGATTGAAAAACGGAGAAAACAAACAGCTCGGTCGACCTTCCGAGCTGTAACAAATTGAAGTGTATAATACACTTTTGACGGATCTCCGTTTGTCCCGAATCAAATGCTCCTGTAAATCACATGTTTCCTCGGTCGAGATAAACGGCCACGCAAAGTTTGAGCACCAACGGAAGACATTTGGTGCCTCTTTGTGTGACAAACCAGCGTTCGCCGAAACTCGGATTATCGTGAAAAATGTGTTAAAGCTCGTTATTTGAGGTCAAAAATCGAACAAAGTTGATTCTGAATCGAACAGGTTGATTCTGAAATAAACTCGGACGCGTGATTGAAAAACAGGAGAAAAAGAACAGGTCAGACCTTGAAATCTACTAAAATCAAAGTGTATAATACACTTTTCAGGATCCAAACAAAATCCCTAAAATCACATAGAAAGTATCTCGGTTAGATAAAGCGGGCACACAAAGTTTGAAGCACCAACGGAAACATTTGGGGGTGCAAAGTGCCCAAACGATGCATTCGAAACTCGAATTATGTCGTGAAAAATGTGTTAAAGCTTTATTTGAGGTCGAAATCGAGCAGGTTGATTTAAAATGAGTCGGACGTGATTGAATAACGGGAGAAAAAGAAATAGGTTCCTTGAGACTTCGAACAATCAAATTGGAAGTGTATAATACGGTTTTTCGGAAGGATCGTGGTCCCTAATAAAATTCGGAAATCACATGTAAACGTTCCTCGTGGTCGATAAAGCGTACATAAAGTTTGAGCACCAACGGAAGACATTTGAGGTGTCGGGTGTGCCCAAACCAGCGTTAGCGAACTCCTGATTATCGTGAAAACGTGTTAAAGCTCAAGTATTCGATTCAAATTGAACGAGTTGATTCCCCGAAATGAGCTCCGGACGCGTGATTGAAAAGCGAGGAGAAAAACAAATGTGCTCCTATGATTTACGACCTTCCTGCAAAATTTGAAATTGATGTGTATAATACACTTTCGGGATTAGTGGTCCCTACAAAATTCTCCCAGAATCACATAGAAAGTTCCTCGGTCGAGAAAAGCCCACGCAAAGTTTGAGCACTAACGGAAGACATTTGGGGTGCGGTGTGCCACAAACTAAGCGTTCGCTAAACCGGATTATCGTGAAAAAATGTGTCGCTCGTTATTTGAGGTCAAATCGAACGGGTTGATTCCCGAAATGGGCTCCTGACGCGTGATTGAAAAAACAGGAGAAAAAAAACGAGTTAAGGTGACCTTCCGAACGGTCAAATTGAAGTGTATACAAGGTTTTTCGAGATCCGGGGTCCCTAACAAAATTCTCCTAAATCACTGATAGAAAGTACCTCGGTCGATAAAGCTGTCACGCAAAGTTTGAGGCACCAACTAAGACATTTGGGTGCCGTGTGCCACAAACCAGATTTGACGAAACTTCGGATTATTGTGAAAAATGTGTTAAAGTCGTTATTTGAGGTCGTCGAATGAATGGTTGATTCTGAAATGAGCTCGGACACGTGATTGAAAAACAGGAGAAAGAAATGTGTCTCACGACCTTCCAGTAATTCAATAAATTGACGTATAATACAGTTTTTGGGATTCCAGTTCCCGAATAAAATTCCTCTGAAATCACATAGAAAGTTCCCGGAGTCGAGATAAAGCGGCCACGCAAAGTTTGAGCACCAACGTAAGATATTATGGGGTGCTCTGCGTGCTCAAACCAAAGATCGCGAAACTCCTGATTATCGCGAAAAATGTGTTAAAGCCTCGTTATTTGAGGTTGAAATTGAAGCCAGTTGATTCTGAAATGGCTTCGGGCGCGTGATTGAAAAACGAGGAGAAAACAAAGCGAGGATCGTCTGACCTTCCTTGAACATTTGAAATTAAGTGTATAATACAGTTTTGATTAAAGTGGGAATCAAATGTCTCAGAAATCACATGTAAAGTTCCTAAGTCAGATAAAGAAGCCCGCAGTTGAAAGCACTAACTAAGACATTTCCTGAGGGTGTCAGGTGCCACAAACCAAAGATTCGCCTAAACCTAGGATTATCGGAAAATGTGTTAAAGCTAGCTATTTGAGGTCGAATCGAATGTGTTGATTCCCAAATCGAACAGTTGGATTTCAAAATGAGCTCGGATGCGTGATTGAAAAAAATGGAGAAAAGAAATGAGGATCCAGTCATTTACCTCTCCGAATCATGAAGTCAAGTGTATAATACACTTTTTGGGATCTTGGTCCAAAATTCTAAATCACATGAAAGTTCCTTGGGTCAGATAAAGCGGCCACACAAAGTTTGAGCACCAACGGAAAACATTTGGGGGTGCAGTGTGCTCCGATACGACCTTCAGAGCAGTTTGAAATTGATGTGTATAATACACGGTTTTCGGGATTCAGTGGTCCGGAATAAAATTCTCCGAGAATCACATAGAAAGTTCCTCGGGTCAGATAAAGCGTCCACGCAAAGTTTGAGCACTAACGGAAGACATTTGGGGGTGTCGGTGTGCCACAAACCTGCATTCGCCGAAACTCGGATTATCGTGAAAAATGTGTTAAAGCTCGTTATTTGAGATTTGAAATCGAACGAGGTTGATTCTGAAATCGAACAGGTTGAATCCTGAAATGAGCTCGGACGCGTGATTGAAAAACGGGGAAAAAGAAACGAGGTTCGGTACGACTTTCGAGCAGTTGAAATTGAAGTGTATAATACACGGTTTTCGGGATTCGGGGTCCGGAATAAAATTCCTCGGAAATCACATAGAAAGTTCCTCGGGTCGGATAAAGCGGCCACGCAAAGTTTGAGCACCAACGGAAGACATTTGGGGGTCTTAGGT